>NC_088399.1:95323632-95476132 GCF_034236695.1 Oncorhynchus nerka | reverse complement strand
AAGCCCATTTATAATAAAACCATAATTAATTTTACTAGGCAAGTCAGTTAAGAACAATTGCTTATTTTCAATGACGGCTTAGGAACTGCCTGTTCAGGGGCAGAACGACAGATTTGTATCTTGTCAGCTCGTGGGTTTGAACTTGCAACCTTCCGGTTGCTAGTCCACCGCTCTAACCACTAGGTTACCCTGCCGCCCCTCCTCTCTAACCACTAGGCTACCCTGCCACCCCTCCACTCTAACCACTAGGCTACCCTGCCGCCTCCCCTCTCTAACCACTAGGCTACCCTGCCGCCCCTCCACTCTAACCACTAGGCTACCCTGCCGCCCCTCCACTCTAACCACTAGGCTACCCTGCCGCCCCTCCTCTCTAACCACTAGGCTACCCTGCCGCCCCTCCTCTCTAACCACTAGGCTACCCTGCCGCCCCTCCACTCTAACCACTAGGCTACCCTGCCGCCCCTCCACTCTAACCACTAGGCTACCCTGCCGCCCTCCACTCTAACCACTAGGGCTGGTATCTGCCGCCCCTCCACTCTAACCACTAGGCAGATGATAGATTGAGAGGAGAGAGGAGAGAGAGAGAGAGACAGAGGATACCCTTACCGCCCCTCCACTCTAACCACTAGGCTACCTGCCGCCCTCCACTCTAACCACTGTACATAGCCACTAATATGACAGGCTACCTGCCGCCCACTTTGTTACACTCTAACCACTAGGCTACCTGCCGCCCCTCCACTCTAACCACTAGGCTACCTGCCGCCCCTCCACTCTAACCACTAGGCTACCTGCCGCCCCTCCACTCTAACCACTAGGCAGATGATAGAGAGAGAGGAGAGAGGAGAGAGAGAGAGAGACAGAGGATAGAGAGCAACACAATTTGTGACCTGTTGCCACAAGAAAAGGGCAACCAGTGAAGAACAAACACCATTGTAAATACAACCCATATTTATGCTTATTTATTTTCCCTTTTGTACATTAACCATTTGCACATTATTATAACACTGTACATAGCCATAATATGACATTTGTAATGTCTGTATTCCATTTAAACTGTTGTATGTGTAATGTTTACTGTTAATTTTTAATAGTTTATTTCACTTTTGTTTATTAGTTATTTCACTTGCTTTGTCAATGTTAACGTATGTTTCCCATGCTAATAAAGCCCATTGAATAGAATTGAGAGAGAGAGAGAGTGAGATTGAAAGAGAGAGAGAGAGAGAGAATTGTTCTGAGAGAAGAAAATGTGTTAAATGTTCTAAATGCTGCACATACCTGAACACACCCCAAGGCATTCAGGGCCCTATATACAATCACTGTTTGACTTGAGCTGAACCAAGGTGCTAGGTCCATCCTGAGGAGCTGCTCTCGGGTAATTCCCTGGACATTACTGTGACATTAGAGTTGACCAGTAGCTTGGAGGTAGAGTTGACCAGTAGCTTGGAGGTAGAGTTGACCAGTGGCTTGGAGGTAGAGTTGACCAGTGGCTTAGAGGTAGAGTTGACCAATGGCTTGGAGGTAGAGTTGACCAATGGCTTAGAGGTAGAGTTGACCAGTGGCTTGGCAGTAGAGTTGACCAGTGGCTTAGAGGTAGAGTTGACCAGTAGCTTGGCAGTAGAGTTGACCAGTAGCTTGGCAGTAGAGTTGACCAGTAGCTTGGCAGTAGAGTTGACCAGTGGCTTGGAGGTAGAGTTGACCAGTAGCTTGGCAGTAGAGTTGACCAGTAGCTTGGCAGTAGACTTGACCAGTAGCTTGGCAGTAGAGTTGACCAGTAGCTTGGCAGTAGAGTTGACCAGTAGCTTGGCAGTAGAGTTGACCAGTAGCTTGGCAGTAGAGTTGACCAGTGGCTTGGCAGTAGAGTTGACCAGTGGCTTGGCAGTAGAGTTGACCAGTAGCTTTGCAGTAGAGTTGACCAGTGGCTTGGCAGTAGAGTTGACCAGTAGCTTGGCAGTAGAGTTGACCAGTGGCTTGGCAGTAGAGTTGACCAGTGGCTTGGCAGTAGAGTTGACCAGTGGCTTGGCAGTAGAGTTGACCAGTGGCTTGGCAGTAGAGTTGACCAGTGGCTTGGCAGTAGAGTTGACCAGTGGCGTGTATTCATGCTTTCCCCAACAACAACAAAAAATCTGTGTTTTTATCATTTTCCTTTCATTCACAACAGGCTCAATGTATCTCACCAAAGAATGCATCCGAGCCAACGAGACAGCGCCCCTCTCTCTGTATCTATCTGATGCTGTCTGGTCAAAAAGAGTATGACACTGTTCCTGCCCGCAGCGTTGAATGTGAGGGAAGCAAGCAAGCTTTTGGTCTCCCTTGATTAAAAAATAAATATTTAAATAATAGCCAACTAGCATTGAGCTAAACTGAATGAGAATGTGAATGGTCCTGGCGCACACAAAAAAAAGTGTAAAGCCAGTTTAAATTTTGCTTCACTCCTATCGCATCTAGAGAAATAGTCTGAAAATGTCAGAAACATGAACTTGCTCGACCGTGCTGTAGGTCATGTAACTGTTTGTTACATGCAATATGCTTTCTGGACTTCCCTGGACAGATGTTGCTCTCCGGTTTTCTGATGAAACAAAAGTGTGGTTGAATTTATTCTGCCACTTTTGTCTTCATGTTGTCTCATGGTGTGAGGACAGACGCTGGGAGACGAGAAGCAAGTACAGGGAGTGAACATTTAATGGATAATAGACCAGACACAAACAAGGACAGCGTATAGGCCCGGGGAAAACCTAACGACATCAATGCTCACGCAGGGATGAAATGCAGGAAAGGACAGATATATGGAAGGCAATCAAAAACGTGAAGGAGTCCAGGTGAGTCCAATGAAGCGCCGATGCGCGTAATGAATGGGACAGGTGAGTCCAATGAAGCGCCGATGCGCGTAATGAATGGGACAGGTGAGTCCAATGAAGCGCCGATGCGCGTAATGAATGGGACAGGTGAGTCCAATGAAGCGCCGATGCGCGTAATGAATGGGACAGGTGTGTGATGGCCAGTCTCATTCAAGTTATTTGTATTTTATTTTTTATTTTTTAAAACTATTTTCCCCATTGTAGAATAATATTGAAGACGAGGCAAAGGGTGGCTACTTTAATGAATATAAAATATATTTTGATTTGTTTGAGAGAGAGAGAGAGAGAGAGAGATTCTTCTTCTTCCCACCCACCTCCCTATAGGTAGACCATGAACTATATAGACTATGACTAGGCTACCTGACCATCTCCACTGTAGGTTGTACCAGACTTTGAAGCCATACATAACCATTATACCAAAAGCTCTGTGCAGAAATTAGCTTTAAAAATGGCCATGTTTAATCTAATACAGATTCCCGAGTGGCACAGGGGTCTAAGGCACTGCATCTCAGTGCTAGAGGCATCACTACAGACCCTGGTTTGATTCCAGGCTGTATCACAACCAGCTGTGATTGGGAGTCCCATAGGACGGTGCACAATTGGCCCAGCATCGTACGTGTTAGGGTTTGGCCAGGGTATGCTGTCATTGTAAATAAGATTTTTTTCTTAATAACTCACTGTCCTAGTTAAATAAATGTTAATAAAATATTTTAAATTAACATACTTTGAAATTATATCAGGCTATGTAAGCTAAATGTACAAACAAAAACATATATTAAACAAATATCCTAAAGTATAATCTTTTCGAAAGTACTAATGCTACTGTCCCCACTACAACATAAATACATGTAATTTTGTCCTTGAAACATATAAATGAAGCACTGTCGAAGTCCATTCATTCCTATGGGACTGTGTTTCAGAGGCGTGCCAATATGGCCGTCGAGTGGGTTTTACAGCCTCTCATTGGCCAATACATAGCATCAGTGATCCATGGTTTATATACATCATTGGCTGCATCGCGCTGAGCTCACTTCCGTGTATTCTTTATTCGACGGACGCATGCTTCCGTCCCCATTTTCATAAAGTCAAGGCGCCGCGACAGGAGCACCTATCCGCAGTTGTCAGTAGCGGTGCGCTATAGCAGCGAGAGCTCTACATGCGAAGAAGTGGACATTAAACTGGATTATTTCTTCTTCTGTTTATTTATCTTTTTCTACCCACTGAAAGCTTGATTTTTAATTGCACATTTTGCATTACGAACTGATTTTTAAACTCAAAAATGGAGAATCAAGAAAGCGAGTATCTCCCGGAGCTTCTCGCGGAGAAGGACAGTATGGATGTCTCGTTTACGCACGCTATGAAACTTTTATCTACAGGTAAAAACACATTTTATTGGCAAATGTCCTGCCTCGAGTAAAATGATTGATATTTTAGCTATTGCGATAAGATATATATATATATGTATTTTTTTAAATGGTGCGTTTTGACAACGACGCACCTTGACTAGACGGGACTGCTAACGTGGGTCTGCAAACAGTAGACTCTTTCTTTTCATGGTCTGTGCTACGACCCGTCATCCCACTGCATTTACAGGGTGACACGGTCTAGACACGGGTTAACTACCCGGTTGAATGATACTGTGAAATATAGCTTTTATCGAGTTTGTGGATTTCCATGCGCACATACTCAGATGCATCTCTATTTTCAGTGGTCTTTCTGTGCGCTCAAACCAGAGACCGTGGTGGGACGTTCTGGCGTCTTTGTGTGGCAGATAACTCCCTTAATTGTGTGGTCGTTGCCCACAGCAAACAAGCACAAAATACCATGTTTTCTGCCCCCTCGGCAGGTGGTCCAGAAACCTTTTGTATTTCTAATGTGGGTGATTGCACAGAGAAAAACAATTAATAGTTGCATGTCGCTTTAAAACGTTTTTATAAATCGCATATTACCCTTTGTGATGGTTCATTTTGAGTAGCCTACTATTGAAGCAAAAGGTGTGTGTGTGGCGAGACGAGCACGTTTTGTTCGGACTCATGGTTTGACTAGCAAACAACCGCACAAGGGCTGATTTATTGACGTTTAAGAGAAAACAAAAACATTTCAAATATTTCTGGAGTGTATTTTATTCCATTCCATTTTATTTTATTTAAAAATGCACAAGAAACTCATGTTAATACGTGAGGTACATCTGTAAATGTATTTGTAATTAATTATATATTTTTTTGCAACGGGGTCAGTTTGATACAG
Organism: Oncorhynchus nerka; assembly: GCF_034236695.1. NCBI lineage: Eukaryota > Metazoa > Chordata > Actinopteri > Salmoniformes > Salmonidae > Oncorhynchus > Oncorhynchus nerka. The sequence goes on along the minus strand of NC_088399.1, from coordinate 95,471,030 downwards.
TGTAACTGTGTGACGATAGCAGTGTAACAATTAAGCAGTTTGTCTGCCTAAACACGGTGGAAGTTATTCGGTCAGTTACGAGATGCTACCATTTCTGGGTTTATTTCTTCTTATTATATATATTTTATATTTTGGGGGGCTGGTTTCACGAACACATTTTAACACTAGTCCTGGACTAAATGGCAGGCTCAGTGGGGATTCTCCAAGGAAATAACGGTTACTCTGTCCGGGAAACAGGCCCTTTCAGTTCAGTCAAATGTGTAAAATATTACAGCTGAACTGTATTTTGAAAGGCTGAAATCCGGAGAAGCACAGCAATGAGTGGTTTAACGTGTGTAGCCTGGTGCTCCAGCTGTTCTGACACTTTTCCATGGGGCAATTAGTTTTCCCCTCTGTCCTTTCCACCCATGTGTTTTGCGTTATAATCCAGACCTCCTGGAATGGACATCTAGTGCAGTACCGTAACCTACCACTTGGTGGAGGTAGTTTATAAATGGTTTAGCCTTATGACCGTATCAAGACCCTCTGTTGGCTGTCAGTACCTTTTTTGAGTTCACAGATGAAGGAATGATGGTTCATTGTTGCTTGAAATTGAAAAGTGTCCCGGTTTATTGTCTCGTAAAATACTGTATACTCAAAACGTTTCAGGTGGGTTGCCACCAGGTCTATCAGTGAGTCACAATGCAAAAAAAAAAAAAATCTTCTGTATATCTCACTTTGTCCCTCATAGAACTTTTGTCCAGTACTGCTACTAATTACCATTGTAAAACGTCTTCTCTTTATAGTGCTAGATGTGGCTAGCCTGTTAGATAGTGGCTAGCCTGTTAGAGGGTGGCTAGCCTGTTAGAGGGTGGCTACTGTAGTGGGACAATGCAACGCGTCAGTGTCACTGGCTGGTCAAAGGATAGTATATAACAATATACATGCCTAGGTGCCTTTGAGTGGTACAGTACCTGTGTGTCAGTGTGTGGCAGGTCCATGAAGTTTAGATTAGTACAGAAGACATAGCTGCTAGCGAACCTCTAGCTGCTAGCGAACCTCTGGCATCTAGCGAACCTCTGGCTGCTAGCGAACCTCTGGCTGATAGCGAACCTCTGGCTGATAGCGAACCTCTGGCTCCCGGCTGTTAGTGTAGTTGACACGTTTGCGCGTGACATACTGAGACGCTGTCGTGACTTGAGGCTCTTTCACGTGTATGACTTCTAACGGTAACTGCATCGTTATAACATAGTAGTAAGATTTCGTGGTTTGAATTCTCCCTTGTAGAAATCGAGAGAATCCAGAAAGGTGAACCCAAGAAGGAAGGAGGAGACGCGTATCTGGACCTTTTCACCGTCAAGAATATCAAACTGAAGGAACGCGTGCTCATACCCTTCAAACAGTATCCGAGGGTAAGCTCTTTTCCCCTTCCTTCAGCAGCAGGTGTCTGGGAGTTGGGTGACTGGGGGGGGGGTCAAACAGTATCCGAGGGTAAGCCTTCCACCTCTCTTTTCCCCTTCCTTCAGCAGCAGGTGTCTGGGAGTTGGGTGACTGGGGGGGGGGGGTCAAACAGTATCCGAGGGTAAGCCTTCCACCTCTCTCGTCTCCTGACCTTCCTTCAGCAGCAGGTGTCTGGGAGTATGCAAGCTCTCAGCCACGTGAGACGAATATAAATGTAGACATTACCCGGGAAACGCTTATTTTACAAGCCCTTATCCAACAGCTCTTGTTTAAAAAACAACAACTAAGAGTTAAGAAACTGTTGGGTTAAGGCCTTTGTAAGGAAGCGTTTCAGCGGGAGGTAAAACATGTCTCAGTTAAATGTTTCTCCCCGAGGGACAATCAGTGTTTTTTTTAATAGATTTCCTCCACCCTCATTATTTAAAGTACTAAACCTCTGTGTTTCCATGGTGATTACATGGCTGGCGGGACGCTTTACAGTGCGAACACTGTGTGTGTGTGTGTGTGTCCACAAGCCTTCGGCCAGTCTGGCGGCTTGCACAATTGTTTCCGTTATTTAATTTGACCTTTTATTTAACTAGTCAAGTCAGTTATAGACTTTTTTTTTTTTTTTTACTGCCAACTAGTCAAGTCAAGGTGAAATAAAATAAAATAAAATAAAAAAGTTAAGAACAGATTCTTATTTTCAATGACAACCCACTGTTCCTAGGCCAACTGCCTGTTCATGGGAGTTAACCCAGATTTGTACCTTGTCAGCTCGGGGGTTTGAACTTGCAACCTTCCGGTTACTAGTCCAACGCTCTAACCACTAGGCTACCCTGCCGCCTCTACACTCTAACCACTAGGCTCCCCTGCCGCCCTCCACTCTAACCACTAGGCTACCCTGCCGCCCTCCACTCTAACCACTAGACTACCCTGCCACCTCTACACTCCCACTGCCTCCTCCCGGCCCTCCACTCTAACCACTAGACTACCCTGCCACCTCTACACTCTAACCACTAGGCTACCCTGCCACCTCTACACTCTAACCACCCTCCCCTGCACTCTAACCACTAGGCCTCGCCTACTAACCACTAGGCTCTACACTCTAACCACTGTCGCCTCCTCTACACTCTAACCACTAGGCTACCCTGCCGCCTCTACACTCTAACCACTAGGCTACCCTGCCACCTCTACACTAGGCTAACCAACCACTAGGCTACCCTGCCGCCTCTACACTCTAACCACTAGGCTACCCTGCTGCGCCTCTACACTCTAACCACTAGCCCCTCTACACTCTAACCACTAGGCTCCCTCTAACCACTAGCCGCCTCACTCTAACACTCTAACCACTAGGCTACCCTGCCGCCTCTAACACTCTAACCAACCACTAGCCTCCCCTGCCGCCTCTACACTCTAACCACTAGGCTACCCTGCCACCTCTACACTCTAACAACTAGCCTACCCTGCCACCTCTACACTCTAACAACTAGCCTCCCCTGCCTCCTCTACACTCTAACCACTAGGCTACCCTGCCGCCTCTACACTCTAACCACTAGGCTACCCTGCCGCCTCTACACTCTAACCACTAGGCTACCCTGCCGCCTCTACACTCTAACCACTAGGCTACCCTGCCGCCCCTTCTAATTCCTTACACCTAGTGAAGGTCTTCCGCATGTTTTATTGGAAAAGGTCATATGACCCACTCTGAAAACACTGCTTTACGTAACAGGTACAGAACACACAGCGTCTTTTCAACACTCTCTAGAAGCCTTATTCACTGGTTGCAAGTTCGAATCCCCGAGCTGACAAGGTACAAATCTGTCGTTCTGCCCCTGAACAGGCAGTTAACAGGCAGTTAACCCAGTGTTCCTAGGCCGTCATTGAAAATAAGAATTTGTTCTTAACTGACTTGCCAAGTTAAATAAATAAAAATTGTTGGCTGACCTGGTCTTGTTTGTTCTGTCTCAAGTACCATACCAGAACCTCCAGACTTCTGAAGCCATATGCTTCTCCACATGCTGTTACACAAGGACTCATGTTCTGTAGTCTAAACCTGGTCTTGTTTGTCCTGTTTCCAGTTCAACTTTGTGGGGAAGATTCTTGGCCCTCAGGGCAACACAATCAAACGCCTTCAGGAAGAGACTGGGGCCAAGATCTCTGTACTGGGCAAAGGCTCCATGAGGGACAAAGCCAAGGTGAGAGAGCTGACATGTATACTTCACACCTGCTATCCACCTGTTACTCTCACACACACACACACACACACGTTATCCACCTGTTGCGCACACAGCGGAGGGAGTCTGGCCACAGCTGTCCTACAGAGGAGGGAGTCTGGCCACAGCTGTCCTACAGAGGAGGGAGTCTGGCCACAGCTGTCCTACAGAGGAGGGAGTCTGGCCACAGCTGTCCTACAGGGGAGGGAGTCTGGCCACAGCTGTCCTACAGAGGAGGGAGGGAGGGAGTCTGGCCACAGCTTTCCTACAGAGGAGGGAGTCTGGCCACAGCTGTCCTACAGGGGAGGGAGGGAGTCTGGCCACAGCTTTCCTACAGAGGAGGGAGGGAGTCTGGCCACAGCTTTCCTACAGAGGAGGGAGGGAGTCTGGCCACAGCTGTCCTACAGGGGAGGGAGTCTGGCCACAGCTGTCCTACAGAGGGATGGATTCTGGCCACAGCTGTCCTACAGAGGATGGAGTCTGGCCAAAGCTGTCCTACAGAGGAGGGATGGAGTCTGGCCACAGCTGTCCTACAGAGGAGGGAGGGAGTCTGGCCACAGCTGTCCTACAGGGGAGGGAGTCTGGCCACAGCTGTCCTACAGAGGGAGGGAGTCTGGCCACAGCTGTCCTACAGAGGAGGGAGGGAGGGAGTCTGGCCACAGCTGTCCTACAGCACAGGGAGGGAGGGAGGGAGTCTGGCCACAGCTGTCCTACAGCACAGGGAGGGAGGGAGGGTCTGGCCACAGCTGTCCTACAGCACAGGGAGGGAGGGAGGGAGTCTGGCCACAGCTGTCCTACAGCACAGGGAGGGAGGGAGGGAGTCTGGCCACAGCTGTCCTACAGAGGGAGGGAGGGAGTCTGGCCACAGCTGTCCTACAGAGGGAGGGAGTCTGGCCACAGCTGTCCTACAGAGGAGGGAGGGAGGGAGTCTGGCCACAGCTGTCCTACAGAGGGAGGGAGTCTGGCCACAGCTGTCCTACAGAGGGAGGGAGTCTGGCCACAGCTGTCCTACAGAGGGAGGGAGTCTGGCCACAGCTGTCCTACAGAGGGGGAGGGGAGTCTGGCCACAGCTGTCCTACAGAGGGGAGGGAAGTCTGGCCACAGCTGTCCTACAGAGGGAGGGAGGGCCACAGCTGTCCTGGGGAGAGGAGGGAGGAGGGAGGGAGTCTGGCCACAGCTGTCCTACAGAGGGAGGGAGTCTGGCCACAGCTGTCCTACAGAGGGAGGGAATCTGGCCACAGCTGTCCTACAGAGGAGGGAGGGAGGGAGTCTGGCCACAGCTGTCCTACAGAGGGAGGGAATCTGGCCACAGCTGTCCTACAGAGGAGGGAGGGAGGGAGTCTGGCCACAGCTGTCCTACAGCACAGGGAGGGAGGGAGTCTGGCCACAGCTGTCCTACAGCACAGGGAGGGAGGGAGGGAATCTGGCCACAGCTGTCCTACAGAGGAGGGAGGGAGGGAGTCTGGCCACAGCTGTCCTACAGCACAGGGAGGGAGGGAGTCTGGCCACAGCTGTCCTACAGAGGGAGGGAGTCTGGCCACAGCTGTCCTACAGAGGGAGGGAGTCTGGCCACAGCTGTCCTACAGAGGGAGGGAGTCTGGCCACAGCTGTCCTACAGAGGGAGGGAGTCTGGCCACAGCTGTCCTACAGAGGGAGGGAATCTGGCCACAGCTGTCCTACAGAGGAGGGAGGGAGGGAGTCTGGCCACAGCTGTCCTACAGAGGGAGGGAGTCTGGCCACAGCTGTCCTACAGAGGGAGGGAATCTGGCCACAGCTGTCCTACAGAGGAGGGAGGGAGGGAGTCTGGCCACAGCTGTCCTACAGAGGGAGGGAGTCTGGCCACAGCTGTCCTACAGAGGAGGGAGGGAGGGAGTCTGGCCACAGCTGTCCTACAGCACAGGGAGGGAGGGAGTCTGGCCACAGCTGTCCTACAGCACAGGGAGGGAGGGAGGGAGTCTGGCCACAGCTGTCCTACAGAGGAGGGAGGGAGGGAGGGAATCTGGCCACAGCTGTCCTACAGCAGGGAGGGAGGGAGTCTGGCCACAGCTGTCCTACAGCACAGGGAGGGAGGGAGTCTGGCCACAGCTGTCCTACAGCACAGGGAGGGTCCTACAGAGGGAGGGAGTCTGGCCACAGCTGTCCTACAGCACAGGGAGGGAATCTGGCCACAGCTGTCCTACAGCACAGGGAGGGAGGGAGTCTGGCCACAGCTGTCCTACAGCACAGGGAGGGAGGGAGTCTGGCCACAGCTGTCCTACAGCACAGGGAGGGAGGGAGGGAATCTGGCCACAGCTGTCCTACAGCACAGGGAGGGAGGGAGGGAGTCTGGCCACAGCTGTCCTACAGCACAGGGAGGGAGGGAGGGAGTCTGGCCACAGCTGTCCTACAGCACAGGGAGGGAGGGAGTCTGGCCACAGCTGTCCTACAGCACAGGGAGGGAGGGAGTCTGGCCACAGCTGTCCTACAGCACAGGGAGGGAATCTGGCCACAGCTGTCCTACAGCACAGGGAGGGAGGGAGTCTGGCCACAGCTGTCCTACAACACAGGGAGGGAGGGAGGGAATCTGGCCACAGCTGTCCTACAGCACAGGGAGGGAGGGAGGGAGTCTGGCCACAGCTGTCCTACAGCACAGGGAGGGAGGGAGGGAATCTGGCCACAGCTGTCCTACAGAGGAGGGAGGGAGGGAGGGAGGGAGTCTGGCCACAGCTGTCCTACAGCACAGGGAGGGAGGGAGGGAGTCTGGCCACAGCTGTCCTACAGAGGAGGGAGGAGGGAGGGAGTCTGGCCACAGCTGTCCTACAGCACAGGGAGGGAGGGAGTCTGGCCACAGCTGTCCTACAGCACAGGGAGGGAGGGAGGGAATCTGGCCACAGCTGTCCTACAGCACAGGGAGGGAGGGAGGGAGTCTGGCCACAGCTGTCCTACAGCACAGGGAGGGAGGGAGGGAGTCTGGCCACAGCTGTCCTACAGAGGGAGGGAGTCTGGCCACAGCTGTCCTACAGCACAGGGAGGGAGGGAGGAGTCTGGCCACAGCTGTCCTACAGCACAGGGAGGGAGGGAGGGAATCTGGCCACAGCTGTCCTACAGCACAGGGAGGGAGGGAGTCTGGCCACAGCTGTCCTACAGCACAGGGAGGGAGGGAGTCTGGCCACAGCTGTCCTACAGAGGGAGGGAGTCTGGCCACAGCTGTCCTACAGCACAGGGAGGGAGGGAGGGAGTCTGGCCACAGCTGTCCTACAGCACAGGGAGGGAGGGAGGGAGTCTGGCCACAGCTGTCCTACAGCACAGGGAGGGAGGGAGGGAATCTGGCCACAGCTGTCCTACAGAGGATGGGGGAGGGAGGGAGGGAGGGAGGGAGTCTGGCCACAGCTGTCCTACAGCACAGGGAGGGAGGGAGGGAGTCTGGCCACAGCTGTCCTACAGCACAGGGAGGGAGGGAGGGAATCTGGCCACAGCTGTCCTACAGCACAGGGAGGGAGGGAGGGAGTCTGGCCACAGCTGTCCTACAGCACAGGGAGGGAGGGAGGGAGTCTGGCCACAGCTGTCCTACAGCACAGGGAGGGAGGGAGGGAGTCTGGCCACAGCTGTCCTACAGCACAGGGAGGGAGGGAGGGAGTCTGGCCACAGCTGTCCTACAGCACAGGGAGGGAGGGAGGGAGTCTGGCCACAGCTGTCCTACAGCACAGGGAGGGAGGGAGTCTGGCCACAGCTGTCCTACAGAGGGAGGGAGTCTGGCCACAGCTGTCCTACAGCACAGGGAGGGAGGGAGGGAGTCTGGCCACAGCTGTCCTACAGCACAGGGAGGGAGGGAGGGAGTCTGGCCACAGCTGTCCTACAGCACAGGGAGGGAGGGAGGGAGTCTGGCCACAGCTGTCCTACAGAGGGAGGGAGTCTGGCCACAGCTGTCCTACAGCACAGGGAGGGAGGGAGGGAGTCTGGCCACAGCTGTCCTACAGCACAGGGAGGGAGGGAGGGAGTCTGGCCACAGCTGTCCTACAGCACAGGGAGGGAGGGAGGGAGTCTGGCCACAGCTGTCCTACAGCACAGGGAGGGAGGGAGGGAGTCTGGCCACAGCTGTCCTACAGCACAGGGAGGGAGGGAGGGAGTCTGGCCACAGCTGTCCTACAGAGGGAGGGAGTCTGGCCACAGCTGTCCTACAGCACAGGGAGGGAGGGAGGGAGTCTGGCCACAGCTGTCCTACAGCACAGGGAGGGAGGGAGGGAGTCTGGCCACAGCTGTCCTACAGCACAGGGAGGGAGGGAGGGAATCTGGCCACAGCTGTCCTACAGAGGAGGGAGGGAGGGAGGGAGTCTGGCCACAGCTGTCCTACAGCACAGGGAGGGAGGGAGGGAGTCTGGCCACAGCTGTCCTACAGAGGAGGGAGGGAGGGAGGGAATCTGGCCACAGCTGTCCTACAGCACAGGGAGGGAGGGAGGGAGTCTGGCCACAGCTGTCCTACAGCACAGGGAGGGAGGGAGGGAGTCTGGCCACAGCTGTCCTACAGCACAGGGAGGGAGGAGTCTGGCCACAGCTGTCCTACAGCACAGGGAGGGAGGGAGGGAGTCTGGCCACAGCTGTCCTACAGCACAGGGAGGGAGGGAGGGAATCTGGCCACAGCTGTCCTACAGCACAGGGAGGGAGGGAGGGAGTCTGGCCACAGCTGTCCTACAGCACAGGGAGGGAGGGAGGGAGTCTGGCCACAGCTGTCCTACAGAGGGAGGGAGACTGGCCACAGCTGTCCTACAGCACAGGGAGGGAGGGAGGGAGTCTGGCCACAGCTGTCCTACAGCACAGGGAGGGAGGGAGGGAGTCTGGCCACAGCTGTCCTACAGGGAGGGAGGGAGGGAGTCTGGCCACAGCTGTCCTACAGCACAGGGAGGGAGGGAGGGAATCTGGCCACAGCTGTCCTACAGAGGAGGGAGGGAGGGAGTCTGGCCACAGCTGTCCTACAGCACAGGGAGGGAGGGAGGGAGTCTGGCCACAGCTGTCCTACAGAGGAGGGAGGGAGGGAGGGAATCTGGCCACAGCTGTCCTACAGAGGGAGGGAGGAGGGATGGAGTCTGGCCACAGCTGTCCTACAGAGGGAGGGAGGGAGGGAGTCTGGCCACAGCTGTCCTACAGAGGGAGGGAGGGAGGGAATCTGGCAACAGCTGTCCTACAGAGGGGGAGGGAGGGAGGGAGTCTGGCCACAGCTGTCCTACAGCACAGGGAGGGAGGAGGGAGGGAGGGAGGGAATCTGGCCACAGCTGTCCTACAGAGGGAGGGAGGGAGGGAGGGAGGGAATCTGGCCACAGCTGTATGAAGGGATTGTTAGTTGCACCTGCCTAGCCCAGAAAGTGAGGGTAGATGTATCTCACCTGGTTAACACCTTTTATAAAGGTTATGAACAGTCCATGGTCACCTGATAAAGGCCATGTTGTCTAAAAGACTGTGTCATAGGTTACATAGACCCGGACCCAGGTGGCTTGTGTTCCTCAACAGGCTCTGGAACTGTCTTGTGTTTTCAGGAGGAGGGTCTGAGGAAAGGTGGCGAGGCCAAGTACGCACACCTGTCTATGGAGCTGCATGTCTTCATCGAGGTGTTTGCCCCCGTGCCCGAGGCTTACCTACGTATGGCGCACGCCATGGAGGAAGTCAAGAAGTTCCTGTTTCCTGTGAGTGGATTCGACTCTTAAGTGTGGTGGTCCTCTGTAAGCTGCTGTTTTTGTTTGGCACCTTTCATTTCCTTGTTCCGACCCTGCAGTCTTTTACACAAATAAATAAACACATCAAATCAATGTGCGAGTTGAAACCAAATAAGGGCGTTGAGAGCGACGCCACAGGAAACCATCTTTAGGCCCCTCCAAAGAATCATAAATGGGATGTTTCTTTTTGAAGAATCATAAAATAAATGTTATATATAATAGCCTTGCTGTAGGGTTTTTAGTCTTATTTGCATATTTCCCAGTGTGCCTTTGGAGTGAATTTTAGAGGTACCAGCCTCTACTGTGTTCGCTAGTGACATTAACACTGGAGCGTTTTTTACACCACTGAGTGTAAACTGAATTCACACTAGAGAAGTTACACAGAAAAATCAACAATATTTTACACGGACCAATGTGCTATGAAAGGGGACATATCTCCATACTTCTGAAGAACCGTAGATTCCACGTCAAGAACCCCACACTTAACTTAAGAGGTTCTTTTTCTGGCAAGAATTTTCAAAGGAAAAAATGTTTTAAGTGTACCTTGTCCCGGTTGTGATCAGTTGAGGACACTAGCTAGTATTTTGTATTAGGAAACTGCAGATTACTTTTCAGGCCCCAAATTTTTTTTTTTGTGATCATGGTATTGATTGGTCTGTTTGAACAATACACCCAGCGAGCACCACATCAGTAGATGGACTAGCCGACGGCGCCTGGTTACATGGAATTACCCGTTTGGCTTATTAGGCTCGCTGCCTTAGCCAATCAGCTTAGGAGCAATTCGGTGACTTTCACAGTGCCAACAGGGTGGCACCCTTATGGTTCTAAATGTCCGTTAGCCTCCTGCGTTAAGACGAGGACGACGAGGCGGGAGGTGCCCCCCCCCCAGACACTCATCTAACTCCCGTGGTACACTGAGCGAGCACCACATCAGTAGATGGACTAGCGACGAGGCGGGAGGTGCTCCCCCCCCACCCCAGACACTCATCTAACTCCCGTGGTACACTGTGGCATCGGAAAACCAGTAGGTGAACTGCTTCACCATACGCCAGCATGAGCTGAATTCTTGAAAATGGAGTATAATTTTCCACTGAGCAGTGTGAAGCTGCGCTGCCTACATCCACTTTTCTACCCTGGGACAGGGGGCCTATAGAGTGCAGGTTTTTGTTCCAGCTCAGCATGAACACAAGTCCGTGTCTGCAGATGGCCATAGTGTTGTCCATCCCTGTCCTGGGGAGGGGGTGGGCGGGGACGACTTGGGACCTAGTGCGTGTCTGCAGATGGCCATAGTGTTGTCCATCCCTGTCCTGGGGAGGGGGTGGGCGGGGACGACTTGGGACCTAGTCCGTGTCTGCAGATGGCCATAGTGTTGTCCATCCCTGTCCTGGGGAGGGGGTGGGCGGGGACGACTTGGGACCTAGTCCGTGTCTGCAGATGGCCATAGTGTTGTCCATCCCTGTCCTGGGGAGGGGGGGGCGGGGACGACTTGGGACCTAGTGCGTGTCTGCAGATGGCCATAGTGTTGTCCATCCCTGTCCTGGGGAGGAGGGTGGGCGGGGACGACTTGGGACCTAGTCCGTGTCTGCAGATGGCCATAGTGTTGTCCATCCCTGTCCTGGGGAGGAGGGTGGGCGGGGACGACTTGGGACCTAGTCCGTGTCTGCAGATGGCCATAGTGTTGTCCATCCCTGTCCTGGGGAGGGGGTGGGCGGGGACGACTTGGGACCTAGTCCGTGTCTGCAGATGGCCATAGTGTTGTCCATCCCTGTCCTGGGGAGGGGGTGGGCGGGGACGACTTGGGACCTAGTGCGTGTCTGCAGATGGCCATAGTGTTGTCCATCCCTGTCCTGGGGAGGGGGTGGGCGGGGACGACTTGGGACCTAGTGCGTGTCTGCAGATGGCCATAGTGTTGTCCATCCCTGTCCTGGGGAGGGGGTGGGCGGGGACGACTTGGGACCTAGTCCGTGTCTGCAGATGGCCATAGTGTTGTCCATCCCTGTCCTGGGGAGGGGGTGGGCGGGGACGACTTGGGACCTAGTCCGTGTCTGCAGATGGCCATAGTGTTGTCCATCCCTGTCCTGGGGAGGAGGGTGGGCGGGGACGACTTGGGACCTAGTGCGTGTCTGCAGATGGCCATAGTGTTGTCCATCCCTGTCCTGGGGAGGAGGGTGGGCGGGGACGACTTGGGACCTAGTCCGTGTCTGCAGATGGCCATAGTGTTGTCCATCCCTGTCCTGGGGAGGGGGTGGGCGGGGACGACTTGGGACCTAGTCCGTGTCTGCAGATGGCCATAGTGTTGTCCATCCCTGTCCTGGGGAGGGGGTGGGCGGGGACGACTTGGGACCTAGTCCGTGTCTGCAGATGGCCATAGTGTTGTCCATCCCTGTCCTGGGGAGGAGGGTGGGCGGGGACGACTTGGGACCTAGTGCGTGTCTGCAGATGGCCATAGTGTTGTCCATCCCTGTCCTGGGGAGGAGGGTGGGCGGGGACGACTTGGGACCTAGTCCGTGTCTGCAGATGGCCATAGTGTTGTCCATCCCTGTCCTGGGGAGGGGGTGGGCGGGGACGACTTGGGACCTAGTCCGTGTCTGCAGATGGCCATAGTGTTGTCCATCCCTGTCCTGGGGAGGAGGGTGGGCGGGGACGACTTGGGACCTAGTGCGTGTCTGCAGATGGCCATAGTGTTGTCCATCCCTGTCCTGGGGAGGGGGTGGGCGGGGACGACTTGGGACCTAGTGCGTGTCTGCAGATGGCCATAGTGTTGTCCATCCCTGTCCTGGGGAGGGGGTGGGCGGGGACGACTTGGGACCTAGTGCGTGTCTGCAGATGGCCATAGTGTTGTCCATCCCTGTCCTGGGGAGGAGGGTGGGCGGGGACGACTTGGGACCTAGTCCGTGTCTGCAGATGGCCATAGTGTTGTCCATCCCTGTCCTGGGGAGGGGGTGGGCGGGGACGACTTGGGACCTAGTCCGTGTCTGCAGATGGCCATAGTGTTGTCCATCCCTGTCCTGGGGAGGGGGTGGGCGGGGACGACTTGGGACCTAGTGCGTGTCTGCAGATGGCCATAGTGTTGTCCATCCCTGTCCTGGGGAGGGGGGTGGGCGGGGACGACTTGGGACCTAGTGCGTGTCTGCAGATGGCCATAGTGTTGTCCATCCCTGTCCTGGGGAGGGGGGTGGGCGGGGATGACTTGGGACCTAGTCCGTGTCTGCAGATGGCCATAGTGTTGTCCATCCCTGTCCTGGGGAGGAGGGTGGGCGGGGACGACTTGGGACCTAGTGCGTGTCTGCAGATGGCCATAGTGTTGTCCATCCCTGTCCTGGGGAGGGGGGTGGGCGGGGACGACTTGGGACCTAGTCCGTGTCTGCAGATGGCCATAGTGTTGTCCATCCCTGTCCTGGGGAGGAGGGTGGGCGGGGACGACTTGGGACCTAGTCCGTGTCTGCAGATGGCCATAGTGTTGTCCATCCCTGTCCTGGGGAGGAGGGTGGGCGGGGACGACTTGGGACCTAGTCCGTGTCTGCAGATGGCCATAGTGTTGTCCATCCCTGTCCTGGGGAGGAGGGTGGGCGGGGACGACTTGGGACCTAGTGCGAGGTTGTTGGTGAATGGAAAAATGTGGAGTCAGGCGCAGGACACAGAAATGAGTAATAATCTTGAAATGTAATGTTCCAACAAGGGAAAACACAGAGGACAAAAGAACTAATCCGCATGACGAACAATAACGCACAAAACCGAGAGGGAAGCCCGAGGGTTAAATAAGGAACATTCATTAATTGAATTGAAACCAGGTAAACAAGACGAAACGAAAATGAAACATTGATCGGTGGTGACTAGAAAGCCGGTGACGTCGACCGCCGAACAAGGAAAGGGACCAACTTCGGCAGAAGTCGTGACGCCTAGAGAGGCGTTTGTTCTGACGTGCACCAATCCTAAAGAAAATGTTATTGGTGCACGTCCTAAGTTTTGTATATTATTTAGCAAAGGTTTTTCGTATAGAGGTTGCTATAGGTTTCCCTCAGGTACAGATCTATCTGTTTCTGAGGAGACCTCGAGCTACAGCATTCTAGGGTCCCCAGCTCAACTCTGGTGGCCCATTCCTGGAGCATTGGGGACTGCCATGTGGCCTCTAATGCATTGGAGGGATACAAAGTTTGGTAAATTTAATAAAACAGTCGGATTTGACTGAATTCTGTTACCAAACTTTGCATCTGTGCAGTTTTTACAGTGAATGGTTTATTTGATTATTTTAATTGTTCAATGTAGCCATTGAGCATGGAGTTGTGATTCATTAATTGTTTTTTGTTTGACGTACATTCTAAAGTGAAATATTTGAGAACTCGTAATTCTGTTACCGTGGAATTATTCTAATTTCTGTTACCGTGGAATAATTCCCTCATCTAATTGCTCCACTCCCTCATGTCTGGTTGTTAACGGCAACAATGGCTGACTGTAAAATACTATTGAGGTTGTGCACTGCAACATGCCACACCATCTTGCTAGCTGTGCTGCTGTACTTCCATTTATTATGGAGCCACGTTAGGTGATGCCTCGGTATATCTACTCTTTCTGGGGTTTATTATGGAGCCACGTTAGGTGATGCCTCGGTATATCTACTCTTTCTGGGGTTTATTATGGAGCCACGTTAGGTGATGCCTCGGTATATCTACTCTTTCTGGGGTTTATTATGGAGCCACGTTAGGTGATGCCTCGGTATATCTACTCTTCCTGGGGTTTATTATGGATCCCCGTTAGTTCCTGCCAAGGCAGCAGCTACTCTTTCTGGGGTTTATTATGGAGCCACATTTGGTGATGCCTCGGTATATTTACTCTTTCTGGGGTTTATTATGGAGCCACGTTAGGTGATGCCAAGGCAGCATCTACTCTTCCTGGGGTTTATTATGGATCCCCATTAGTTCCTGCCAAGGCAGCAGCTACTCTTCCTGGGGTTTATTATGGAGCCACATTTGGTCCTGCCAAGGCAGCAGCTACTCTTCCTGGGGTTTATTATGGATCCACATTTGGTCCTGCCAAGGCAGCAGCTACTCTTCCTGGGGTTTATTATGGATCCACATTTGGTCCTGCCAAGGCAGCAGCTACTCTTCCTGGGGTTTATTATGGATCCACATTTGGTCCTGCCAAGGCAGCATCTACTCTTCCTGGGGTTTATTATGGATCCACATTTGGTCCTGCCAAGGCAGCATCTACTCTTCCTGGGGTCCGGTAATATTAAGGTAATTTATTATTATTTTCTTTTTAACATGACATTCATAACAGATTTCACAACACACTTGGTATGACGCACCTTTTTCCTGAGGGTTGTATTATGGATCCACATTTGGTCCTATATAATCAGCAGCTACTGTTCCTGGGGGTTACCTATGGATACTATATAATCCTGTCAGGCACTGTTGTTCCTGGGGGTTACCTACGGTACTATATAATCAGCAGGACTGTTGTGGTGGGTTACCTACGGTACTATATAATAATTTATTGTTGTTTTACCTTTAACGGTACTATATAATCGTCAGGACTGTTGTGGTGGGTTACCTACGGTTTATAATCGGCAGGACTGTTGTGGTGGGTTACCTACGGTACTATATAATCGGCAGGACTGTTGTGGTGGGTTACCTACGGTACTATATAATCGGCAGGACTGTTGTGGTGGGTTACCTACGGTACTATATAATCGGCAGGACTGTTGTGGTGGGTTACCTACAGTACTATATAATCGGCAGGACTGTTGTGGTGGGTTACCTACGGTACTATATAATCGTCAGGACTGTTGTGGTGGGTTACCTACGGTACTATATAATCGGCAGGACTGTTGTGGTGGGTTACCTACGGTACTATATAATCGGCAGGACTGTTGTGGTGGGTTACCTACGGTACTATATAATCGGCAGGACTGTTGTGGTGGGTTACCTACGGTACTATATAATCGGCAGGACTGTTGTGGTGGGTTACCTACGGTACTATATAATCGGCAGGACTGTTGTGGTGGGTTACCTACGGTACTATATAATCGGCAGGACTGTTGTGGTGGGTTACCTACGGTACTATATAATCGGCAGGACTGTTGTGGTGGGTTACCTACGGTACTATATAATCGGCAGGACTGTTGTGGTGGGTTACCTACGGTACTATATAATCGGCAGGACTGTTGTGGTGGGTTACCTACGGTACTATATAATCGGCAGGACTGTTGTGGTGGGTTACCTACGGTACTATATAATCGTCAGGACTGTTGTGGTGGGTTACCTACGGTACTATATAATCGGCAGGACTTGTTTGGTCATTGCTAGTCTAGCTATGACGTAATTGCAGAACTTAATTTCCCTGGAAAGACTACGCATGAATCATGGAGGTTAGACAAGTTTGTTTGGTTGGTGTGGGTGAATGTAAATCTGTGATTTTCACCAGACGACTCTGTTTTAGAAGTTATTGTAGTGCTCTGTATTTGCAGCCATTTTCCCTCTGAAAATAATTCTAGGTTAGTGAGCTTCATTTGTCTGGTGTTTTGATTGGCTGTTGCTCTGAAAGGCAGTCTGTTCTTCTCCCTGCCCCCCCCAAACAAATCTTTCCATGTTTAGTTGGCTTAGGTAGGAACGGTTTAATGTTTAGCAGCATATTAACGGTCTATCTTGTTAAACGAAGGCGACGCCGTGGTGCTGATGGATTAATTATGGAATCAGACAAAAGGTTGTTTTCTGCGAGTTGTCACTCTAGAGATGAATGGAGCGCAGCCAAGCCTGCCTGCGCTGCATATTATAGTATCACATTTGCGTCCCAAATGACTCCCTATATAGTGCACTACTTTAGACCAGAGCCCTATGGAACCCTATTCCCTATATAGTGCACTATTTTAGACCAGAGCCCTATGGAACCCTGTTCCCTATATAGTGCACTACTTTAGACCAGAGCCCTATGGAACCCTATTCCCTATATAGTGCACTACTTTAGACCAGAGCCCTAAGGAAACCTATTCCCTATATAGTGCACTACTTTAGACCAGAGCCCTATGGAACCCTATTCCCTATATAGTGCACTACTTTAGACCAGAGCCCTAGTCCCTATATAGTGCACTACTTTAGACCAGAGCCCTATGGAACCCTGTTCCCTACGTAGTGCACTACTTTAGACCAGAGCCCTATGGAACCCTGTTTCCTATATAGTCCACTACTTTTGACCCGAATAGGGTCAGAACACTGAATATTTCCTTTTGGCTGTCGGGATCACTAGAGGAGAGTCAGGCTCTCAAAAAGCACCATATTCCCTATTAAATAGTGCACTACCCAGGGGCCCCTGCATGGGAACAGATTTATGAAAAGCATTGATGGGGTCATGGTTTAGCTTCCAGGCTGTATCACATCTGGCTGTGATTGAGAGTCCCATAGGCTGGCATACAATTGGCCCAGTGTTGTCCGGGTTTGGCCATGATAGGCCGTCATTGTAAAATTTGTTCTTAACTGACTTGCCTAGTTTATTTAAAGAAATAAAAGAAAAAGAATGTACCCACAAAGGGACTGGAGAAATACTGTTTGTTGCTGGTTGTGAATGGTTCTCTACTGCAGGAATCTGTCATTATGTATCTGTCGGGTCCAACCTCTCCACTAAACTGAGGAAGATTTACCATTAGGGTACGTGCACTATTAGGGCACGCACACACTGTTTTTAGGGCTTTTTGAGACCGGCTCTCATTGCCTTGCTCTTATAGTCATTAGTGGAATGCTTTGTGGCTCAGTATACTTGTCACGACTTCCGCCGAAGTCGGTCCCTCTCCTTGTTCGTTCGGCGGACGACGTCACCGGCCTTCTAACCATCGCCGAGCCACTTTTCATTTTTCATTTTTCATTTGTTTTGTCTTTTGTCTTACATACCTAGTTTCAATTCCCCAATTACTTGTTCTTTATGTAACCCTCTGTTCCCCCATGTCTGTACACAGTCCATCTGTAAATAACCCATCTGTACACAGTCCATCTGTAAATAGCCCATCTGTAAACAAGCCCATCTGTAAACAGCCCATCTGTAAATATCCCATCTGTAAACAGCCCATCTGTAAATATCCCATCTGTACACAGTCTATCTGTAAACACTCCATCTGTAAACACTCCATCTGTAAACAGCCCATCTGTACACAGTCCATCTGTAAACAGTCCATCTGTACACACCCCATCTGTACACTTCCATCTGTAAACAGTCCACCCAACTACCTACAGTTGAAGTCGGAAGTTTACATACATGTTAGTGAGGATCCTTTTGTCAAGATAATCCACCTGACAGGTGTATCAACGTGAAGCTGATTTTAACAACATGATCATTACACAGGTGCACCTTGTCATGCAACACAATGTCACAGATATCTCAAGTTTTGAGGGAGTTGGCATGGTGACTGTTGCCAGCTCGGGTCACTGATGTACAGTTGAAGTTGGAAGTTTACATACACTTAGGTTGGAGTCATTTAAAACTCATTTTTCAACTAGTCCACAAATTTCTTCTTAACAAACTATAGATTTGGCAAGTCGGTTTGGACATCTACTTTGCATGACACAAGTCCTTTTTCCAACAATTGTTTACAGACAGATTATTTCACTTGTAATTCACTGTATCACAATTCCAGTTGGTCAGAAGTTTACATACAGTAAGTTGTCTGTGCCTTTAAACAGCTCGGAAAATTCCAGAAAATGATGTCATGGCTTTAGAAGCTTCTGATAGGCTAATTGACATCATTTGAATCAATTGGAGGTTTACCTGTGGGTGTATTTCAAGGCCGACCTTCAAACTCGGTGCCTTTTTGCTTGACATCAGGGGGAAATCAAAAGAAATCAGCCAAGACCTCAGAATTTTTTTTTGTAGACCTCCACAAGTCTGGTTCATCCTTTGGAACAATATCCAAATGCCTGAAGGTACCTCGTTCTTTTTTACAAACAAGAGTACGCAAGGAAAAACACCAAAGGACCACGCAGCCGTAATACCGCTCAGGAAGGAGACTTGTTCTGTCTCCTAGAGATGAATGTACGTTGGTGTGAAAAGTGAAAAAGTGCAAATCAATCCCAGAACAACAAAGGACCTTGTGAAGATGATGGAGGAAACGGGTACAAAAGTGTCTATATCCACAGTAAAACGAGTCCTACATCGACATAACCTGAAAGCCACTGCTGCAAAACCGCCATAAAAAAAGCCAGACTACAGTTTGCAACTGCACATGGGGACAAAGATCGTACTTTTTGGAGAAATGTCCTCTGATCCGATGAAACAAAAATGGAACTATTTGGCCATAATGACCATTATGTTTGGAGGAAAAACGGGGATGCTTGCAAGTCTAGAGTTTTTAAATATATTTGCTGACGTGTATGTAAACTTCCATCTTCAACTGTATGTTAATTTCTGTACCATAATCCAAACATTTTAGAGAAGTTGGCAGTACATCCAACCGGCCTCGCAACCCGCAAACCACGTGTAACCTCGCCAGCCCAGGACCTCCACATCTCCACATCCACCACTTCTTCACCTGTGCGATCGTCTTAGACCAGCATCCAAGACTGTTGATGAAACTGATGCTTATTTCTGTCTGTAATAGAGCCCTTTTGTGAGGAAGCACTCATTCTGATTGGCTGGGCCTTGCTCCCCACTGGGTGGGCCTATGCCCTCCCAGGCCCACCCATGGCTGTGCCCCTAACCAGTTATGTGAAATCCATAGATTAGGGTCTAATGAATTGATTTCCTTATAAACTAACTCAGTAAAATTTGACCATGTTGCATTTGATATTTGTTCAGTATAATGACCTTTTCCCTCCTTCCCGATCCTCCCATCTCTACTACCAACCCTCATCCTTTTTGTCTGTCCTCTGTCTCTCTCTTTCTCTCAGGATATGATGGATGACATCTGTCAGGAACAGTTCATGGAGATGGGTTATTTGAACGGGGGCCAGGAGCACGGGCCAGGGGTCCCACGAGGCAGAGGAGGACCACCGGGCCCAAGGAGCCGAGGAGGGCCTCCGGGACAACCAGGAGCACCCAGGTAAAGACTCAGGAAGAAATTAATCAAGGTGGCTGATGAGAAGTTATTGTCTGGTCTGTCTACAGTATGTCTGTTCAAATAACACTTCATCCTCTGTCTCGTTCCTCTTTTCTGTGCATTGTCTTCGCCCTCTTTTTTCTCTGTCTGCATTCTTCTCTCTTCTGTCTGCATTCTTCTCTACTCTCTCTCGCTTGCTCGCTCTGTCTCTCTTCCTCCATCTTTCCAGGGGTAGAGGTATTCCCCAACGTGGAGGTACCACCAGGGGAGGTCCAGCCAGAGGCGGGGTAGCGAGGGGGGCACCAGCAGGAAGAGGAACCCCTGCCAGAGGGGCAACAGCGCCCCGAGCCAGACTCACTGCCCCTGGTGGGCCTCCAAGAACCCTTCCTCCCCCCCACCAACACGCCCCAGCACCGGAACAATATGAGGAATATGTAAGTTTAAAATAACTTTATTATTCCGTGACATTTTAACTTTTTATTTTTTAGGGTCTTAATCATCCTCCTACATGTTTGATGTTATCCAGCTGATTTGAGTTTTTATGTTAAAGGGATCAAGTTACATTGTAACAATGCACACATTGCAATTCAGAGAACACGTAGGGTCAAACCGGCATCGTGTAACACACGTTGGAGCCTGTAATTAACATTCCAATCTGGTTATTTATTTAACCTTTTAATTGATCCCGGTTAGTTCTCTATTTCACCGGGGAGATCAGATCTAGGTCAAGACAGCAGTAGTAGCTGGAGCCGACTAGTAATGTGTTATTGTAGAGAGCAACAGCGTTGCTAGGGTCTACCTTTATCATAAGACATCTGTACAAAGGCAATGTTAATTACATTGTTAATTACATTTTTAATTACATTTTTTAAGAACTACCCCTGGTTTATAATTGGATTCACCTTTTATTTTATTGGGTTTAGGGTTGGTAACGGGCCCTCCTGGGTTAAGGGTTGGTAACGGGCCCTCCTGGGTTAAGGGTTGGTAACGGGCCCTCCTGGGTTAAGGGTTGGTAACGGGCCCTCCTGGGTTTAGGGTTGGTAACGGGCCCTCCTGGGTTTAGGGTTGGTAACGGGCCCTCCTGGGTTTAGGGTTGGTAACGGGCCCTCCTGGGTTTAGGGTTGGTAACGGGCCCTCCTGGGTTTAGGGTTGGTAACGGGCCCTCCTGGGTTTAGGGTTGGTAACGGGCCCTCCTGGGTTTAGGGTTGGTAACGGGCCCTCCTGGGTTTAGGGTTGGTAACGGGCCCTCCTGGGTTTAGGGTTGGTAACGGGCCCTCCTGGGTTTAGGGTTGGTAACGGGCCCTCCTGGGTTTAGGGTTGGTAACGGGCCCTCCTGGGTTTAGGGTTGGTAACGGGCCCTCCTGGGTTTAGGGTTGGTAACGGGCCCTCCTGGGTTTAGGGTTGGTAACGGGCCCTCCTGGGTTAAGGGTTGGTAACGGGCCCTCCTGGGTTAAGGGTTGGTAACGGGCCCTCCTGGGTTAAGGGTTGGTAACGGGCCCTCCTGGGTTAAGGGTTGGTAACGGGCCCTCCTGGGTTAAGGGTTGGTAACGGGCCCTCCTGGGTTAAGGGTTGGTAACGGGCCCTCCTGGGTTAAGGGTCGGTAACGGGCCCTCCTGGGTTAAGGGTCGGTAACGGGCCCTCCTGGGTTAAGGGTCGGTAACGGGCCCTCCTGGGTTAAGGGTCGGTAACGGGCCCTCCTGGGTTAAGGGTCGGTAACGGGCCCTCCTGGGTTAAGGGTCGGGGTCCTGGGTAAGGGCCCTCCTGGGTTAAGGGTCGGGCCCTCCTGGGTTAAGGGTCGGTAACGGGCCCTCCTGGGTTAAGGGTCGGTAACGGGCCCTCCTGGGTTTAGGGTCGGTAACGGGCCCTCCTGGGTTTAGGGTCGGTAACGGGCCCTCCTGGGTTTAGGGTCGGTAACGGGGCTCGTGGTCCACAGCATTGCAGCAGTTAATGAAAGGTCTTCCTTTTCTGCCAACTTATTTACAGTCTAGATCTCACATCAACTGGTGAATGAAATTCACTTCACAAGCTCAGGATGACCTCTCACACGTTTATTTTGTTCTCTCTCTCTGCTCCTACTTCTGACCCCCACCTTATTCTCCCTCTCTTCTCCCTTTCTCTCGCTCTCTCCCCTTCTCACTAGGCCTATGATGAGAGCTACACTGAGCCAGCGTACGAGTCATACGACAGTTACTACGGTCAGCCACAGGCGTGAGTCACCCATCTCCTCCATCTATTGGCAACAAACCACACACACACACACACACACTCACCATGCATTGGCTGTCACATCCTTGCTCTTCACGGTTACACACACACACACGCACACACACCATGCCATCTCCACGGTTACACGCACACACACCATGCCATCTCCACGGTTACACGCACACACACCATGCCATCTCCACGGTTACACGCACACACACCATGCCATCTCCACGGTTACACGCACACACACACATGCCATCTCCACGGTTACACGCACACACACACACCATGCCATCTCCACGGTTACACACACACACCATGCCATCTCCACGGTTACACACGCACACACACAACACGCCATCTCCACGGTTACACGCAGACGCACACACCACGCCATCTCCACGGTTACACGCAGACGCACACACCACGCCATCTCCACGGTTACACGCAGCGCACACACAACACGCCATCTCCACGGTTACACACGCGCACACACAACACGCCATCTCCCCGGTTACACACGCGCACACACAACACGCCATCTCCACGGTTACACGCACACACACACCACGCCATCTCCACGGTTACACCCTACTTACTAACTGGAGTCTCACGTAATGGAGAATGTTGGGACTGAAATAGTTCTGAATTCATAAGGAGAAACTTTCCCTGTGATAGGAGTCTGTTTTTAAGTTGGTTAATTGAGCTAACCTTCGCTATGTTGGAAATCAGATGAAATCAGTTATTAAAGCTATTATTTTAATATTTTTTGTATTAGTTTGTCTATCTTATTAAGTGAGGGCATATTTTATTAATGGAATTTGTATTGAACATGACTGCTGGTAGGCTTGGTTTGATGGCTAGGTAGGTTTTTCTGGTTGGCTTGGTTTGATGGCTAGGTAGGTTTTTCTGGTAGGCTTGGTTTGATGGCTAGGTAGGTTTTTCTGGTTGGCTTGGTTTGATAGCTAGGTAGGTTTTTCTGGTTGGCTTGGTTTGATAGCTAGGTAGGTTTTTCTGGTTGGCTTGGTTTGATGGCTAGGTAGGTTTTTCTGGTTGGCTTGGTTTGATGGCTAGGTAGGTTTTTCTGGTTGGCTTGGTTTGATGGCTAGGTAGGTTTTTCTGGTTGGCTTGGTTTGATGGCTAGGTAGGTTTTTCTGGTTGGCTTGGTTTGATGGCTAGGTAGGTTTTTCTGGTAGGCTTGGTTTGATGGCTAGGTAGGTTTTTCTGGTTGGCTTGGTTTGATGGCTGGTTGGCTTGGGATTTTTTTTCTGGTTGGCTTGGTTTGATGGCTAGGTAGGTTTTTCTGGTTGGCTTGGTTTGATAGCTAGGTAGGTTTTTCTGGTTGGCTTGGTTTGATGGCTAGGTAGGTTTTTCTGGTTGGCTTGGTTTGATGGCTAGGTAGGTTTTTCTGGTAGGCTTGGTTTGATAGCTAGGTAGGTTTTTCTGGTGGGCTTGGTTTGATAGCTAGGTAGGTTTTTCTGGTGGGCTTGGTTTGATAGCTAGGTAGGTTTTTCTGGTTGGCTTGGTTTGATGGCTAGGTTTTTCTGGTTTTTTGATGGCTGGTAGGCTTGGTTTGATGGCTAGGTAGGTTTTTCTTGGTTTGAGGCTTGGTTTTTCTGATAGCTTGGTTTGAGGCTAGGTTTTTTCTGGTTGGCTTGGTTTGATAGCTAGGTAGGTTTTTCTGGTTGGCTTGGTTTGATAGCTAGGTAGGTTTTTCTGGTTGGCTTGGTTTGATAGCTAGGTAGGTTTTTCTGGTAGGCTTGGTTTGATGGCTAGGTAGGTTTTTCTGGTTGGCTTGGTTTGATGGCTAGGTAGGTTTTTCTGGTAGGCTTGGTTTGATGGCTAGGTAGGTTTTTCTGGTTGGCTTGGTTTGATGGCTAGGTAGGTTTTTCTGGTTGGCTTGGTTTGATGGCTAGGTAGGTTTTTCTGGTTGGCTTGGTTTGATGGCTAGGTAGGTTTTTCTGGTTGGCTTGGTTTGATGGCTAGGTAGGTTTTTCTGGTTGGCTTGGTTTGATGGCTAGGTAGGTTTTTCTGGTTGGCTTGGTTTGATGGCTAGGTAGGTTTTTCTGGTTGGCTTGGTTTGATGGCTAGGTAGGTTTTTCTGGTTGGCTTGGTTTGATGGCTAGGTAGGTTTTTCTGGTTGGCTTGGTTTGATGGCTAGGTAGGTTTTTCTGGTTGGCTTGGTTTGATGGCTAGGTAGGTTTTTCTGGTTGGCTTGGTTTGATGGCTAGGTAGGTTTTTCTGGTTGGCTTGGTTTGATGGCTAGGTAGGTTTTTCTGGTTGGCTTGGTTTGATGGCTAGGTAGGTTTTTCTGGTTGGCTTGGTTTGATGGCTAGGTAGGTTTTTCTGGTTGGCTTGGTTTGATGGCTAGGTAGGTTTTTCTGGTTGGCTTGGTTTGATGGCTAGGTAGGTTTTTCTGGTTGGCTTGGTTTGATGGCTAGGTAGGTTTTTCTGGTAGGCTTGGTTTGATGGCTAGGTAGGTTTTTCTGGTTGGCTTGGTTTGATGGCTAGGTAGGTTTTTCTGGTTGGCTTGGTTTGATGGCTAGGTAGGTTTTTCTGGTTGGCTTGGTTTGATGGCTAGGTAGGTTTTTCTGGTTGGCTTGGTTTGATGGCTAGGTAGGTTTTTCTGGTTGGCTTGGTTTGATGGCTAGGTAGGTTTTTCTGGTTGGCTTGGTTTGATGGCTAGGTAGGTTTTTCTGGTAGGCTTGGTTTGATGGCTAGGTAGGTTTCTTGGATATTTTATTTCAGCTCATGAACCATTGGACCAACACTTTACATGTTGCGTTTATATATTTTTCTCATTATTTATTCGTCTTTTATCAGACGCTCTTATCCAGAGCGACTTACACAGTAGTGAGTGCAGACATTTTCATACTTATTTTCGAACTTGGTTAGCTTGTTCTGCTTCTAATTTGAAATGTTCTTTCTCCTCTGTTCTGCTCTTAGAGAGCCAGAGTACTACGACTACGGACATGGAGAAACACAGGAAGCATACGAACCCTATGGTAAGACGTCAATAGTCTCAAGCCAAAAACCTCTCGTCCCAGCGCTCACCCTTTATGGGATATCATCTTACTGTTTTTATTATTGGTTCTGTAATTGGTAAATCACATGAATGGCAACGTTCCTCGCAATACATCCTTGTTAAAATGCTTGGGAAACACAATTCTGAGATTCAAACGGAAAATTGTGTTGGTTAGAGATTTCTACTTGTCGCTCAAGCTCATTTTGTAATGACATTTTACGTTTGTCTGATCTGTTCTGTCCGTTTCACCCTTCTAGCCCAGGACGACTGGAACGGGACCCAGAGAGCGGCGCCGGGGGGTAAGGCCCCCACTGCCAGAGCGGCTAAGGGCCCTTACCGAGAACACCCCTATAGACAATACTGAACTCCTCACCGTGCCAACGCCTAGCGACCAACGCTACCACCGTTAACGCGTTGCCCCGACAACCAACCATCAACCTGTCTACCACGGCAGCTCTTGCTCTAAGCAACCCTCGACAAAAGTAATTGTCCGTTTTTGGTTTTGGTTTGGAATTTTCTACACTGGACTTTTATGAGCCGAAAATCAGGATCATAACTGATCGAAGCCTATTTTATATTTAATTCAGACCGTTTTTTTTTGGATGGGGGTGGGGGGGGGGGGATTTGAAGTTTTAGTTGATTTCTGTTTTTCTCTCTGACCCTGGTCTCCCTCTTGCCTTTTCTTTTGCGCTGTTGACCTTTTTTAAGGGTTTTTTATTTTTAATGTTTGGATTTAAACTCACTTCTAGTGGAGTTAGACGACTCACTTCTAGTGGAGTTAGACGACTCACTTCTAGTGGAGTTAGACGACTCACTTCTAGTGGAGTTAGACGACTCACTTCTAGTGGAGTTAGACGACTCACTTCTAGTGGAGTTAGACGACTCACTTCTAGTGGAGTTAGACGACTCACTTCTAGTGGAGTTAGACGACTCACTTCTAGTGGAGTTAGACGACTCACTTCTAGTGGAGTTAGACGACTTATCCACTTGTTGTCGTCTTTAAAGGGACATTTCAAAAACGCTCTACTTCATATTCATTATCTCCAGTTCAACATCAACATATGTGAACATGGTACGTTTCTATGTTTTTGTAAGTAAAAAATAAATAAAACTGTTTCCGATGACGACGTTGGTGTGCAACTAATTGGTTGATGTTATTGGAAACGGTTATCTTCTTATTTTCACAAGTATTGATGTTGGTTCTGGAGATGACGAATATGAAGTAGAACCATTCATTATTTTGTTTAAAACTATTACTTTGAGGGACAGTTGCAGATTCCCATTTAGGCTACATTTCAAAGATTTTTTTTTTTTTTAATATAGCAAAGTAAAAGAAACATTATGTAATATAGACCAAACATAAAACGCCAAGGAAACAGGAAAAACAAAACAAATGTTAATGGAATTTTGATTTAGTAATCCCATTTGTTTTAAATAGTTTTTAATTAAAAGTTGTCAATGTAGACTTTTTTTACATAATGAAATTTTCTCATTGTACATTTAGAGTTTTGAAATATAGGCCTGATTATCCCCTGTTGAGATGGACTGTCCTCACATACTACTTTTTGTTTTGTATTTTTTTATTAAAGTTGGTTCAACAATAAGTTCATTTTTATTATGTCTCTACAGTCGATGTCTTATTATTTATTTAAGTAGAATATGGCCTTAGGTCGGCCTCATGTCATGATAAATAATATCACGTGTCAGTACAGGATCTTATTGGTTGAATCTGATTCTATAAAACTGCATGTAAAAACGATGCAATGAAGGATTGGGACAAATCTCCACATGACGGAAGATCCTGCAGTTTATCAATCTGAGCTCTTGTACATACTTTAAATCGTCCAAATTGCACATCCACTATTCTGCCACTGGTATATGCATTAAAATGCATTATGCTCTATGTGTAAGGCTTGCCTAAATAGGTAACTACTAAATCTGTCCAAACAATGTTTTTGCAGCAATTTGTCAATAAAGACTAGTTTGTTTTTCTATGAAACTTCCCTTAACTTGGTTTATTTCTATTTCCTGTCCAAGACAAATTTTGAAATGTCATTTTTTAAATAGCATTTAACAGCCTATTTGGCAGCTATTTGGGAGGTGTTTTTCTTGTTATTTCTCCTCAAACACATGTTAAAATTTTTAAATGAATTGTATTGTAGTCTGAGGTCGTTAACGTATACTTAAATGATGTCTTGATTTTTAATGTTTTTTTTATTTATTATTTAAAAATACCACGACTTATTCTTTCTCTCTCTTTCTATACTTTTTTAAAAAAGGAGCCAGAGGTTAAACCTGTAAAATAACCTGATTCCTAATATGTTTTAAAGCTCTAAAGCATTGAGTGCCTTGGGTATGTATAACGACTTTTCTCAATCCATCTTACCTGTGGTCGTAGAACGACTTTAATGAGAAATGCATTGCTAAGACTCTTTGTTAGTAAATTGAACTGAACTCCGACCATTTGAAGTCTTTTAGGTTTCAGGGTTTGACCTCGATGTTCACATGTCATGTGTAGTGGGCCGACGCGGTGGCTTCTTTAGGAAAGAGAGTAATGGCAGTGCAATGGGAGAGGATGGTTTAAACTGTAATCGTTCCACTATAAAGGTAACCTTAACCCTAAATGAGTCATTTTTGATAGTGTGTTTACACAGTGTATTAAACTGCTAGTAAATGCGTGTAATTTAGTAAAAGAAGAATTCTAGTCATGCAAAATTAAAAAGACAAAGTACGGAAAATAATGTAACGTCAAATATATTATTGCAGTTGTAAGATTTTAATTTACTAAAACAACATTGTTGTGTACTTTACAAAATATCCTATAATAGTTTTTTTTTTTATTCGTTTTTTATTAATGCTAAAATGAAAATCTGCAAAGCCGAAACTCTTTATCTTCTGAACGAGTGCTACTTTTTCTTTGGTAATATGTTTGTAAATGTTGTTTAATTTAATTTACTGAAATGGTGAACATGTTACGACTTCTTGTAGAAAGTAATGGACAAAAAGCTTGAGTTGCACAACTAGTCTCTAGACTTTGCATGATTTTATTGTATTTTTTTAAACTGAACTATCCACTAGTGTTTTTATTCATTGGTTATTGATTTAATATCTCTTCCATCAGGTCCAGCTATTAGTCAGTGAAGAACCAATCAGAGGTCGGCTTACTGGCGAGATGAAACCATGCGTACCTCCGGTAGGAATTTGTATTATTTTTTTGCTTAAGGGGGTTTCGCAACCATGTTTGCCAAGGCCAATATTCATAAACCATCACAGAGTAGAATTGCTGATCTAAGATCAGTTGTACCTTTTTAAAAACATAAATGTGATTTTATACGGACAGGAAGGACCTGATCCTAGATCACTACTCCTACTCTTACACACTTCATGACTACAGGCCCAGATGTATAGCCATACTGGAAATCCACATTCCAAGACTGGGTGGCTGATTAACCATTTGTCACGTTACTACTTATGTAGAACCATACACACGGGCCAGAACCATACACACGGGCCAGAACCACTGGCCAGAACCAGAACCACTGGCCAGAACCATACACACGGGCCAGAACCACTGGCCAGAACCATACACACTGGCCCAAACCACTGGCCAGACCCATACACACGGGCCAGAACCAGAACCATACACACGGGCCAGAACCAGAACCACTGGCCAGAACCATACACACTGGCCCAAACCACTGGCCAGACCCATACACACTGGCTATCAGACTTTCTTTTATAAGCCCCAGAGGGTCGTGACAGGACGGTAACCGTGGAGCCCCGGAGGGTCGCGACAGGACGGTAACCGTGGAGCCCCGGAGGGTCGCGACAGGACGGTAACCGTGGAGCCCCGGAGGGTCGCGACAGGACGGTAACCGTGGAGCCCCGGAGGGTCGCGACAGGACGGTAACCGTGGAGCCCCCGGTTGTGGGTCGCGACAGGACGGTAACCGTGGAGCCCCGGAGGGTCGCGACAGGACTGTAACCGTGGAGCCCCCGGGGGTGGGTCGCGACAGGACGGTAACCGTGCAGCCCCGGAGGGTAGTGACAGGACGGGTCCGTGCAGCCCTGGAGGGTCGTGACAGGACGGTAACCGTGCAGCCCCCGGGGGTGGGTCGCGACAGGACGGTAACCGTGGAGGCCCCGGAGGGTCGTGACAGGACGGTAACGTGACAGGTCGTGACAGGTGTAACCGTGGAGCCCCGGAGCCCCTGTAACCGGGGCCCCCGGGGGTGGGTCGCGACAGGACGGTAACCGTGGAGGCCCCGGAGGGTCGTGACAGGACGGTAACCGTGGAGCCCCCGGGGGTGGGTCGTGACAGGACTGTAACCGTGGAGCCCCCGGGGGTGGGTCGTGACAGGACTGTAACCGTGGAGCCCCGGAGGGTCGCGACAGGACTGTAACCGTGGAGCCCCCGGGGGTGGGTCGCGACAGGACGGTAACCGTGCAGCCCCGGAGGGTAGTGACAGGACGGTAACCGTGCAGCCCTGGAGGGTCGTGACAGGACGGTAACAGGACTGTAACCGTGGCCCTGGAAGGTCGCCAGGACTGTAACCGTGGGCCCCGGGGGTGGGTCGCGACAGGACGGTAACCGTGCAGCCCCGGAGGGTAGTGACAGGACGGAACCGGGTGGAGTGACAGGACGGTAACCGTGCAGCCCCCGGGGGTGGGTCGTGACAGGACGGTAACCGTGCAGCCCCCGGGGGTGGGTCGCGACAGGACGGTAACCGTGGAGCCTCCGGTTGTGGGTCGCGACAGGACGGTAACCGCGGAGCCCCCGGTGGTGGGTCGCGACAGGACGGTAACCGTGGAGCCCCGGAGGGTCGTGACAGGACGGTAACCGTGGAGCCCCCGGGGGTGGGTCGTGACAGGACTGTAACCGTGGAGCCCCCGGTTGTGGGTCGTGGCAGGACGGGAACCCTGGAGCCCCCAGTCGATTGTGAAATAGAACCTGCAGGAAGTGAAGGGCTACTAGGTGATGATAACATCAGAGCTGATGTTGAGAAGCTAGTTTTTTTTTTGGTGTGGGGGGGGGTGGACATTTTAAATGAGCTCTACTTCAGTCCTTCCCAGTACAGCCGGGTAGATGGTTGTTAGGGGAGGAGTGACCAACCATCCTCCTGGCGAGACACAAGCTTTCCTTCCAGCCCTGATCCAATGCTCATTTATACTGTCAATAAAGATCCTGGTCAGCTAGTAGTCTAAAACTTGAGTGGAGGGAATGTTGAATATATCACGTTGAAATTATAAATGAAGGTTTAGGACAGCAGCTTATTTTTCTTTAGTTATATGTATTACTGATGTATTTTGGAGATAACTCCTTCCTCAAGGCATGTTAAATATACCAATGCAGATTGGTTTTGGTTCTCCTTCCTCAAGGCATGTTAAATATACCAATGCAGATTGGTTTTGGTTCTCCTTCCTCAAGGCATGTTAAATATACCAATGCAGATTGGTTTTGGTTCTCCTTCCTCAAGGCATGTTAAATATACCAATGCAGATTGGTTTTGGTTCTCCTTCCTCAAAGTGTGTTGAATATACCAATGCAGATTGGTTTTGGTTCTCCTTCCTCAAAGTGTGTTGAATATACCAATGCAGATTGGTTCTTGTAAAAATGAATGCTAAGGTGATTGGTTGTGTTTTCTGTGTTCCCCCTCTGCAGTGAGGTGGTGTAGCAAGGTCCCACAGGACCGAGTCCCGTTAGGCTTCACAGTGAAAGACCGACCCAGTGGAGAGCACCAATCCTGGGGGGAGGGCAGGCTGCCAAGAGGACCAGAGAACAGAAGGAGCCTACGAGGGAGCGAGAAGGGTGCCTTGGCACCGGTGGAACAAGAGGGGTGGATTCTAGCTACAGGCTCTGTATGAGGGGGAAAATAGTCTGGCTCAAATGACAGGAATGTGGACTATGACACTAGCTGTGAGACTATGACACTAGCTGTGAGACTATGACGCTAGCTGTGAGACTATGACGCTAGCCGTGAGACTATGACGCTAGCCGTGAGACTATGACGCTAGCCGTGAGACTATGACGCTAGCCGTGAGACTATGACGCTAGCCGTGAGACTATGACGCTAGCCGAGAGACTATGACGCTAGCCGTGGGACTATGACGCTAGCCGTGAGACCATGACGCTATCCGTGAGGCCATGACGCTATCCGTGAGGCTATGACGCTATCCGTGAGGCTATGACGCTAGCCGTGAGGCTATGACGCTAGCCGTGAGGCTATGACGCTAGCCGTGAGGCTATGACGCTAGCCGTGAGACTATGACGCTAGCCGTGAGGCTATGACGAAGCTAGCCGTGAGACTATGACGCTAGCTGTGAGACTGACACTATGACACTAGCCGTGAGACTATGACACTAGCCGTGAGACTATGATGCTAGCCGTGAGACTATGACGCTAGCCGTGAGACTATGACGCTAGCCGTGAGACTATGACGCTAGCCGTGAGACTATGACGCTAGCCGTGAGACTATGACGCTAGCCGTGAGACTATGACGCTAGCCGTGAGACTATGACGCTAGCCGTGAGACTATGACGCTAGCCTGTGAGACTATGACACTATGACGCTAGCCGTGAGACTATGACGCTAGCCGTGAGACTATGACGCTAGCCGTGAGACTATGACGCTAGCCGTGAGACTATGACGCTAGCCGTGAGACTATGACGCTAGCCGTGAGACTATGACACTAGCCGTGAGACTATGACACTATGACACTAGCCGTGAGACTATGACACTATGACACTAGCCGTGAGACTGACACTAGCCGTGAGACTATGACACTAGCCGTGACACTATGACACTAGCCGTGACACTATGACACTAGCCGTGACACTATGACACTATGACACTAGCTGTGAGACTATGACACTAGCCGTGAGACTATGACACTATGACACTATGACACTAGCTGTGAGACTATGACACTAGCTGTGACACTATGACACTAGCCGTGAGACTGACACTAGCCGTGAGACTATGACACTAGCCGTGAGACTATGACACTAGCCGTGAGACTATGACACTAGCCGTGAGACTATGACACTAGCCGTGAGACTATGACACTAGCCGTGAGACTATGACACTAGCCGTGAGACTATGACACTAGCCGTGAGACTGACACTAGCCGTGAGACTATGACACTAGCCGTGAGACTGTGACACTAGCCGTGAGACTGTGACACTAGCCGTGAGACTGTGACACTATGACACTAGCCGTGAGACTGTGACACTATGACACTAGCCGTGAGACTGTGACACTATGACACTAGCCGTGAGACTGTGAGACTATGACACTAGCTGTGAGACTATGACACTAGCTGTGACACTGTGACACTATGACACTAGCTGTGACACTGTGACACTATGACACTAGCTGTGACACTATGACACTATGACACTAGCTGTGAGACTATGACACTAGCTGTGAGACTATGACACTAGCCGTGACACTGTGACACTATGACACTAGCTGTGACACTGTGACACTATGACACTAGCTGTGAGACTATGACACTAGCCGTGACACTGTGACACTAGCTGTGACACTATGACACTAGCTGTGAGACTATGACACTAGCTGTGACACTGTGACACTATGACACTAGCTGTGAGGTTATGACACTAGCCGTGACACTATGACACTAGCCGTGACACTGTGACACTATGACACTAGCCGTGAGACTGTGACACTATGACACTAGCCGTGAGACTGTGAGACTATGACACTAGCTGTGAGACTATGACACTAGCTGTGACACTGTGACACTATGACACTAGCCGTGACACTGTGACACTATGACACTAGCTGTGACACTATGACACTATGACACTAGCTGTGAGACTATGACACTAGCTGTGAGACTATGACACTAGCCGTGACACTGTGACACTATGACACTAGCTGTGACACTGTGACACTATGACACTAGCCGTGACACTGTGACACTAGCCGTGACACTGTGACACTAGCTGTGACACTATGACACTAGCTGTGACACTATGACACTAGCTGTGACACTGTGACACTATGACACTAGCTGTGAGACTATGACACTAGCCGTGACACTATGACACTAGCCGTGACACTGTGACACTATGACACTAGCCGTGACACTGTGACACTATGACACTAGCTGTGAGACTATGACACTAGCTGTGATACTATGACACTAGCTGTGAGACTATGACACTATGACACTAGCCGTGACACTGTGACACTATGACACTAGCCGTGACACTGTGACACTATGACACTAGCTGTGAGACTATGACACTAGCTGTGAGACTATGACACTATCTGTGAGACTATGACACTATGACACTAGCTGTGAGACTATGACACTAGCCGTGAGACTATGACACTAGCCGTGAGACTATGACACTAGCCGTGAGACTATGACACTAGCCGTGAGACTATGACACTAGCTGTGAGACTATGACACTAGCCGTGAGACTATGACACTATCCGTGAGACTATGACACTATGACACTAGCTGTGAGACTATGACACTAGCTGTGAGACTATGACACTAGCTGTGAGACTATGACACTAGCCGTGAGACTATGACACTATGACACTAGCTGTGAGACTATGACACTAGCCGTGAGACTATGACACTAGCCGTGAGACTATGACACTAGCCGTGAGACTATGACACTAGCCGTGAGACTATGACACTAGCCGTGAGACTATGACACTAGCCGTGAGACTATGACACTAGCCGTGAGACTATGACACTAGCCGTGAGACTATGACACTAGCTGTGAGACTATGACACTATGACACTAGCCGTGACACTATGACACTAGCTGTGAGACTGTGACACTATGACACTAGCTGTGATACTATGACACTAGCTGTGATACTATGACACTAGCCGTGACACTATGACACTAGCCGTGACACTATGACACTAGCTGTGATACTATGACACTATGACACTAGCTGTGACACTATGACACTAGCTGTGACACTATGACACTAGCTGTGACACTATGACACTAGCTGTGACACTATGACACTATGACACTAGCTGTGAGACTGTGATACTATGACACTAGCCGTGACACTATGACACTATGACACTAGCCTATGACACTATGACACTAGCTGTGACACTATGACACTAGCCGTGACACTATGACACTAGCTGTGACACTATGACACTATGACACTAGCCGTGACACTATGACACTATGACACTAGCTGTGACACTATAACACTATGACACTAGCTGTGAGACTGACACTATGACACTAGCTGTGAGACTGACACTATGACACTAGCTGTGAGACTGACACTATGACACTAGCTGTGACACTATGACACTATGACACTAGCTGTGAGACTAACACTATGACACTAGCCGTGACACTATGACACTATGACACTAGCTGTGAGACTGGCACTATGACACTATGACACTAGCCGTGACACTATGACACTAGCCGTGACACTATGACACTATGACACTAGCTGTGAGACTGACACTATGACACTAGCCGTGACACTATGACACTAGCTGTGAGACTGACACTATGACACTAGCTGTGAGACTGTGAGACTATGACACTAGCCGTGACACTATGACACTATGACACTAGCCGTGACACTATGACACTAGCCGTGACACTATGACACTATGACACTAGCCGTGACACTATGACACTAGCCGTGACACTATGACACTAGCCGTGACACTATGAGACTATGACACTATGACACTATGACACTAGCCGTGACACTATGACACTAGCCGTGACACTATGACACTATGACACTAGCTGTGAGACTGACACTATGACACTAGCCGTGACACTATGACACTATGACACTATGACACTAGCCGTGACACTATGACACTAGCCGTGACACTATGACACTAGCCGTGACACTATGACACTAGCTGTGAGACTGACACTATGACACTAGCCGTGACACTATGACACTATGACACTATGACACTAGCCGTGACACTATGACACTAGCCGTGACACTATAACACTAGCCGTGAGACTATGACACTATGACACTAGCCGTGACACTATGACACTATGACACTAGCTGTGAGACTGACACTATGACACTAGCTGTGAGACTGACACTATGACACTAGCTGTGAGACTGACACTATGACACTATGACACTATGACACTAGCAGTGACACTATGACACTAGCCGTGACACTATAACACTAGCCGTGACACTATGACACTAGCCGTGACACTATGACACTATGACACTATGACACTAGCTGTGAGACTGACACTATGACACTATGAGACTGACACTATGACACTAGCCGTGACACTATGACACTAGCCGACACTACCGTGACACTATGACACTAGCCGTGAGACTATGACACTAGCTGTGACTGACACTATGACACTAGCCGTGACACTATAACACTAGCCGTGACACTGACACTAGCACTATGACACTATGACACTAGCTGTGAGACTATGACACTAGCCGTGAGACTATGACACTAGCCGTGACACTATGACACTAGCACTAGCCGTGAGACTATGACACTATGACACTAGCCGTGAGACTGACACTATAGCCGTGACACTAGCCGTGACACTATGAGACTATGACACTAGCCGTGACACTATGACACTATGACACTAGCCGTGAGACTGTGACACTATGACACTAGCTGTGAGACTATGACACTAGCCGTGACACTATAACACCAGCCGTGACACTATGACACTATGACACTAGCCGTGACACTATGACACTATGACACTAGCCGTGACACTATGACACTAGCCGTGACACTATAACACTAGCCGTGACACTATGACACTAGCTGACACTAGCTGTGACACTATGACACTATGACACTAGCACTATGACACTATGACACTAGCTGTGACACTGTGACACTATGACACTAGCTGTGAGACTGACACTATGACACTAGCCGTGACACTATGACACTACTGTGACACTATGACACACTATGACACTATGACACTAGCTGTGACACTATGACACTATGACACTAGCTGTGAGACTATGACACTAGCTGTGACACTATGACACTAGCCGTGACACTGCTGACACTATGACACTAGCTGTGACACTATGACACTATGACACTAGCTGTGAGACTATGACACTAGCTGTGAGACTACACTATGACACTAGCTGTGAGACTATGACACTATGACACTAGCTGTGACACTGTGACACTATGACACTAGCCGTGAGACTGACACTATGACACTATGACACTAGCTGTGAGACTACACACACTAGCTGTGAGACTATGACACTAGCTGTGAGACTATGACACTATGACACTAGCCGTGAGACTATGACACTATGACACTAGCTGTGAGACTGACACTATGACACTAGCTGTGAGACTATGACACTAGCCGTGACACTATGACACTAGCCGTGACACTATGACACTAGCTGTGAGACTATGACACTAGCCGTGAGACTATGACACTAGCTGTGAGACTACACTAGCCGTGAGACTATGACACTATCCGTGAGACTATGACACTAGCTGTGAGACTATGACACTAGCTGTGAGACTATGACACTAGCTGTGAGACTATGACACTAGCTGTGAGACTATGACACTAGCCGTGAGACTATGACACTATGACACTAGCTGTGAGACTATGACACTAGCCGTGAGACTATGACACTAGCACGTGAGACTATGACACTAGCTGTGAGACTATGACACTAGCCGTGAGACACTATGACACTAGCCGTGAGACTATGACACTAGCCGTGAGACTATGACACTAGCCGTGAGACTGACACTAGCCTGTGAGACTGACACTAGCACGTGAGACTATGACACACTAGCCGTGAGACTATGACACTATGACACTATGACACTAGCTGTGAGACACTATGACACTAGCCGTGAGACTGAGACTATGACACTAGCCGTGAGACTATGACACTAGCCGTGAGACTATGACACTAGCCGTGAGACTATGACACTAGCCGTGAGACTATGACACTAGCCGTGAGACTATGACACTAGCCGTGAGACTATGACACTAGCCGTGAGACTATGACACTAGCCGTGAGACTATGACACTATCCGTGAGACTATGACACTAGCCGTGAGACTATGACACTAGCCGTGAGACTATGACACTAGCCGTGAGACTGACACTAGCCGTGAGACTATGACACTAGCCGTGAGACTGTGACACTAGCCGTGAGACTGTGACACTAGCCGTGAGACTGTGACACTAGCCGTGAGACTGTGAGACTATGACACTAGCCGTGAGACTGTGACACTATGACACTAGCCGTGAGACTGTGACACTATGACACTAGCCGTGAGACTGTGACACTATGACACTAGCCGTGAGACTGTGAGACTATGACACTAGCTGTGAGACTATGACACTAGCTGTGACACTGTGACACTATGACACTAGCCGTGACACTGTGACACTATGACACTAGCTGTGACACTATGACACTATGACACTAGCTGTGAGACTATGACACTAGCTGTGAGACTATGACACTAGCCGTGACACTGTGACACTATGACACTAGCTGTGACACTGTGACACTATGACACTAGCCGTGACACTGTGACACTAGCTGTGACACTGTGACACTATGACACTAGCCGTGACACTGTGACACTAGCCGTGACACTGTGACACTAGCTGTGACACTATGACACTAGCTGTGACACTATGACACTAGCTGTGACACTGTGACACTATGACACTAGCTGTGAGACTATGACACTAGCCGTGACACTATGACACTAGCCGTGACACTGTGACACTATGACACTAGCCGTGACACTGTGACACTATGACACTAGCTGTGAGACTATGACACTAGCTGTGATACTATGACACTAGCTGTGAGACTATGACACTATGACACTAGCCGTGACACTGTGACACTATGACACTAGCCGTGACACTGTGACACTATGACACTAGCTGTGAGACTATGACACTAGCTGTGAGACTATGACACTAGCTGTGAGACTATGACACTATCCGTGAGACTATGACACTATGACACTAGCTGTGAGACTATGACACTAGCTGTGAGACTATGACACTAGCCGTGAGACTATGACACTAGCCGTGAGACTATGACACTAGCTGTGAGACTATGACACTAGCCGTGAGACTATGACACTAGCTGTGAGACTATGACACTAGCCGTGAGACTATGACACTATCCGTGAGACTATGACACTAGCTGTGAGACTATGACACTAGCTGTGAGACTATGACACTAGACACTGAGACTATGACACTATGAGACTATGACACTAGCCATGAGACTATGACACTATGACACTAGCTGTGAGACTATGACACTAGCCGTGAGACTATGACACTAGCCGTGAGACTATGACACTAGCCGTGAGACTATGACACTAGCCGTGAGACTATGACACTAGCCGTGAGACTATGACACTAGCCGTGAGACTATGACACTAGCCGTGAGACTATGACACTAGCCGTGAGACTATGACACTAGCCGTGGGACTATGGCACTAGCCGTGGGACTATGACACTAGCCGTGGGACTATGACACTAGCCGTGAGACTATGACACTAGCCGTGAGACTATGACACTAGCTGTGAGACTATGACACTATGACACTAGCCGTGACACTATGACACTAGCTGTGAGACTGTGACACTATGACACTAGCTGTGATACTATGACACTAGCTGTGATACTATGACACTAGCCGTGACACTATGACACTAGCCGTGACACTATGACACTAGCTGTGATACTATGACACTATGACACTAGCTGTGATACTATGACACTAGCTGTGACACTATGACACTAGCTGTGACACTATGACACTAGCTGTGACACTATGACACTATGACACTAGCTGTGAGACTGTGATACTATGACACTAGCCGTGACACTATGACACTATGACACTAGCCGTGACACTATGACACTATGACACTAGCTGTGATACTATGACACTAGCCGTGACACTATGACACTAGCTGTGACACTATGACACTATGACACTAGCCGTGACACTATGACACTATGACACTAGCTGTGACACTATAACACTATGACACTAGCTGTGAGACTGACACTATGACACTATGACACTAGCTGTGAGACTGACACTATGACACTAGCTGTGAGACTGACACTATGACACTAGCTGTGACACTATGACACTATGACACTATGACACTAGCTGTGAGACTGACACTATGACACTAGCCGTGACACTATGACACTATGACACTAGCTGTGAGACTGGCACTATGACACTATGACACTAGCCGTGACACTATGACACTAGCCGTGACACTATGACACTATGACACTAGCTGTGAGACTGACACTATGACACTAGCCGTGACACTATGACACTAGCTGTGAGACTGACACTATGACACTAGCTGTGAGACTGTGAGACTATGACACTAGCCGTGACACTATGACACTAGCCGTGACACTATGACACTAGCCGTGACACTATGACACTATGACACTAGCAGACACTAGCCGTGACACTATGACACTAGCCGTGACACTATGACACTAGCCGTGACACTATGAGACTATGACACTATGACACTATGACACTAGCCGTGACACTATGACACTAGACACTATGACACTATGACACTATGACACTAGCCGTGACACTATGACACTAGACACTAGCCGTGACACTATGACACTAGCCGTGACACTATGACACTATGACACTAGCTGTGAGACTGACACTATGACACTAGCCGTGACACTATGACACTAGCCGTGACACTATGACACTAGCCGTGACACTATAACACTAGCCGTGACACTATGACACTATGACACTAGCTGACACTAGACACTATGACACTATGACACTAGCTGTGACACTGACACTATGACACTAGCTGCCGTGAGACTGACACTATGACACTAGCTGTGAGACTGACACTATGACACTAGCCGTGACACTATAACACTAGCCGTGACACTATGAGACTATGACACTATGACACTATGACACTAGCTGTGAGACTGACACTATGACACTAGCTGTGAGACTATGACACTATGACACTAGCCGTGACACTATGACACTATGACACTAGCCGTGACACTATGACACTAGCCGTGACACTATGACACTATGACACTACTAGCCGTGACACTATGACACTAGCCGTGACACTATAACACTAGCCGTGACACTATGAGACTATGACACTAGCCGTGACACTATGACACTATGACACTAGCCGTGAGACTGTGACACTATGACACTAGACACTAGCCGTGACACTATGACACTATGACACTAGCTGTGACACTATGACACTATGACACTAGTGACACTATGACACTATGACACTAGCCGTGACACTATGACACTATGACACTATGACACTAGCCGTGACACTATGACACTAGCCGTGACACTATAACACTAGCCATGACACTATGACACTAGCTGTGACACTATGACACTATGACACTAGCTGTGAGACTGACACTATGACACTATGACACTAGCCGTGACACTATGACACTATGACACTAGCTGTGAGACTGACACTATGACACTAGCCGTGACACTATGACACTATGACACTAGCTGTGAGACTGACACTATGACACTATGACACTAGCCGTGACACTATGAGACTATGACACTAGCTGTGAGATTATGACACTAGCTGTGAGACTATGACACTATGACACTAGCTGTGAGACTATGACACTAGCTGTGAGACTATGACACTATGACACTAGCTGTGAGACTATGACACTAGCTGTGAGACTATGACACTATGACACTAGCTGTGAGACTATGACACTATGACACTAGCTGTGAGACTATGACACTATGACACTAGCCGTGAGACTGACACTATGACACTATGACACTAGCCGTGAGACTGACACTATGACACTATGACACTAGCCGTGACACTATGACACTAGCTGTGAGACTATGACACTATGACACTAGCTGTGAGACTGACACTATGACACTAGCCGTGACACTATGACACTAGCTGTGACACTATGACACTAGCTGTGACACTATGACACTAGCCGTGACACTATAACACTATGACACTATGACACTAGCCGTGAGACTATGACACTATGACACTATGACACTAGCCGTGACACTATAACACTATGACACTATGACACTATGACACTATGACACTAGCCGTGACACTATAACACTAGCCGTGACACTATGACACTATAACACTAGCCGTGACACTATGACACTAGCCGTGACACTATGACACTATGACACTATAACACTAGCCGTGACACTATGACACTATGACACTATGACACTAGCCGTGACACTATGACACTATGACACTATGACACTAGCCGTGACACTATGACACTAGCCGTGACACTATGACACTATGACACTAGCCGTGACACTATGACACTATGACACTAGCCGTGACACTATGACACTATGACACTAGCCGTGACACTATGACACTAGCCGTG
Source organism: Oncorhynchus nerka (assembly GCF_034236695.1). Taxonomy (NCBI): domain Eukaryota; kingdom Metazoa; phylum Chordata; class Actinopteri; order Salmoniformes; family Salmonidae; genus Oncorhynchus; species Oncorhynchus nerka. Next base: position 95,429,949 of record NC_088399.1, on the reverse strand, counting down.
ACACTATGACACTATGACACTAGCCGTGACACTATAACACTAGCCGTGACACTATGACACTATGACACTAGCCGTGACACTATGACACTATGACACTAGCCGTGACACTATGACACTATGACACTATGACACTAGCTGTGAGACTATGACACTATGACACTATAACACTAGCCGTGACACTATGAGACTATGACACTATGACACTATGACACTATGACACTAGCCGTGACACTATGACACTATGACACTATGACACTAGCCGTGACACTATGACACTAGCCGTGACACTATGACACTATGACACTAGCTGTGACACTATGACACTATGACACTAGCCGTGACACTATGACACTAGCCGTGACACTATGACACTAGCCGTGACACTATGACACTATGACACTAGCTGTGACACTATGACACTATAACACACTATGACACTATAACACTATGACACTATAACACTATGACACTATAACACTATAACACTATAACACTAGCCGTGACACTATGAGACTATGACACTATGACACTAGCTGTGACACTATGACACTATGACACTAGCCGTGACACTATGACACTAGCCGTGACACTATGACACTAGCCGTGACACTATGACACTATGACACTAGCCGTGACACTATGACACTAGCCGTGACACTATGACACTAGCCGTGACACTATGACACTATGACACTATGACACTAGCCGTGACACTATGACACTAGCCGTGACACTATGACACTAGCCGTGACACTATGACACTATGACACTAGCCGTGACACTATGACACTAGCCGTGACACTATGACACTATGACACTAGCCGTGACACTATGACACTATGACACTAGCCGTGACACTATGACACTATGACACTAGCCGTGACACTATGACACTATGACACTATGACACTGACACTAGCCGTGACACTATGACACTAGCCGTGACACTATGACACTATGACACTAGCCGTGACACTGTCCTAGAAGGCTTTCTATATGAGGTCTGTCTGTGTGTTTAACTGTGGCGTTGTCATATTGCGCTGCTTTATGTATTGTATATAACTTGTTTTTGCTTTTCTAATGTGAACCAACAAACGTTAGTTTCTAGTAAGTGAATCTATATTGTTATGAAAATACCCACCCACGCCGTAAGGAACGGTGAAATTTAACGTCTTATGGGTTGTTTTGTGTTGTTTTTTTGTTGAGGGGTTGAGCACATTTGTACTCTCTGCAAGGCAAACTGTATTTCCTATCACCCTCATAGACATACATTAGTTAACACTGGTTAATGCAGTCTACAGAATGTTCATTATACTCTTTAACAGATACAGCCGGTGTCCATGTCTTTGTTTCTGTGTCTTCATGGTGAATTATGTTCTGTATCTGTTCTACTAGAGTCCTCTGCTGCTAGCCACATCGTTCACACACACACACACACACACACACACACACACACACACACACCCTGGCATAACCCAGTCTATTTTGCTCTGAGGAGATGAAATGCTAATGTGAAATGCATTTGCATGTACTTTCCCCCTAAATGTGCAAAGCTTTCGCAACAAATGTTGGCTTGCTCACCTCAGTTTAATAATGTTGGCTTGCTCACCTCAGTTTAATAATGTTGGCTTGCTCACCTCAGTTTAATAATGTTGGCTTGCTCACCTCAGTTTAATAATGTTGGCTTGCTCACCTCAGTTTAATAATGTTGGCTTGCTCACCTCAGTTTAATAATGTTGGCTTGCTCACCTCAGTTTAATAATGTTGGCTTGCTCACCTCAGTTTAATAATGTTGGCTCACCTCAGTTTAATAATGTTGGCTCACCTCAGTTTAATAATGTTGGCTCACCTCAGTTTAATAATGTTGGCTCACCTCAGTTTAATAATGTTGGCTCACCTCAGTTTAATAATGTTGGCTTGCTCACCTCAGTTTAATAATGTTTAAATAATGTTGGCTTGCTCACCTCAGTTTAATAATGTTGGCTTCAGTTTAATAATGTTGGCTCACCTCAGTTTAATAATGTTGGCTTGTTTAATAATGTTGGCTCACCTCAGTTTAATAATGTTGGCTCACCTCAGTTTAATAATGTTGGCTTGCTCACCTCAGTTTAATAATGTTGGCTCACCTCAGTTTAATAATGTTGGCTTGCTCACCTCAGTTTAATAATGTTGGCTCACCTCAGTTTAATAATGTTGTTTAATAATGTTGGCTCACCTCAGTTTAATAATGTTGGCTCACCTCAGTTTAATAATGTTGGCTTGCTCACCTCAGTTTAATAATGTTGGCTCACCTCAGTTTAATAATGTTGGCTTGTTCACCTCAGTTTAATAATGTTGGCTCACCTCAGTTTAATAATGTTGGCTCACCTCAGTTTAATAATGTTGGCTCACCTCAGTTTAATAATGTTGGCTCACCTCAGTTTAATAATGTTGGCTTGCTCACCTCAGTTTAATAATGTTGGCTTGTTCACCTCAGTTTAATAATGTTGGCTTGCACCTCAGTTTAATAATGTTGGCTTGCTCACCTCAGTTTAATAATGTTGGCTTGCTCACCTCAGTTTAATAATGTTGGCTCACCTCAGTTTAATAATGTTGGCTTGTTCACCTCAGTTTAATAATGTTGGCTCACCTCAGTTTAATAATGTTGGCTTGCACCTCAGTTTAATAATGTTGGCTCACCTCAGTTTAATAATGTTGGCTCACCTCAGTTTAATAATGTTGGCTCACCTCAGTTTAATAATGTTGGCTCACCTCAGTTTAATAATGTTGGCTCACCTCAGTTTAATAATGTTGGCTCACCTCAGTTTAACGTCCAAGTATCATAATGCTGTGAGGGAAGTGTGTCTGAGAGCGCCAGCATCTGCTCCTCCACTCCTTCCCCCCGGCTCCCCTCCTCCCTGTCTCTCCTCCTCCCTCTCTCCCCCCCCTCCTGTCTCTCCTCCCCCTCTCTCCTCCCCCTCCTCCCCTCCCCTGTCTCCCCGCCCCCTCTGTCTCTCCCCTCCCTGTCTCCCCTCCCCCTGTCTCCCCTCCCCCTGTCTTCCTCCCCCTTCCCTCCCCCCCCCTCCCCCTGTCTCTCCTCCTCCCTGTCTCTCCTCCCCCTCTCTCCCTCCCCTGTCTCTCCCCCCCCCCCCTGTCTCTCCTCCCTCCCCCCTCCCTCCTGTCTCTCCTTCCCCCGCCCCCCTTGTCCTCCTCCTCCCTGTCTCTCCTCCCCCTCTCCCCTCCCCCTGTCTCTCCTTCCCCCGCCCCCTCTGTCTCTCCTCCTCCCTCCCTCTCTCCCTCCTCCTCCCCCCCCGCCCCCTCTCTCCTCCCCCTCTCCTGTCTCTCCTCCTCCTGTCTCTCCTTCCCCCCTCCCTCCTGTCTCTCCTTCTCCCCCGTCCCCTTCTCCCTCCCCCTCTCTCCCTCTCCCTCCCTCCTGTCTCTCCTTCCCCCCCCCCCCTGTCTCTCCTCCCTCCTGTCTCTCCTTCCTCCCCCCCCTCTGTCTCTCCTCCTCCCTCCCCTCCTCCCTGTCTCCCTCCCCTGTCTCTCCTCCCCCTCTCCCCTCCCCCTGTCTCTCCTCCCCCCGCCCCCTCCTGTCCCCCTCTGTCCTCCTCCTCCCTCTCCCCCTCCCCCTCCTCCCCCTCCCTCCCCTCTCTCCCCCTCCCCCTCTGTCTCTCCTTCCCCCTGCCTCCTCCTCCTCTGTCTCTCCCTCCTCCCTGTCTCTCCTCCCCTCCCTCCCTCCCCCTTTTCTCCTTCCCCCGCCCCCTCTGTCTCTCCTCCTCCCTCCTCCCTCCCTCCCTCTCCTCCCCCCTCTCCCCTCCCCCTTCTCCTTCCCCGCCCCCCCTGTCTCTCCTCCTCCCTGTCTCCCTCCTCCTGTCTCTCCCCCTCCCCCTGTCTCTCCCCTCCCCCCTCCCCCTTTTCTCTCCTTCCCCCCCTCCTGCCCCTCTGTCTCTCCCTCCCTCCTCCCTCCTCCTGTCTCTCCTCCCCCCTCTCTCCCCCTCCCCCCCCCCCCTGTCTCTCCTTCCCCCCCGCCCCCCTCCCTCCTGTCTCTCCTCCTCCCTGTCTCCCTCCTCCCTCCTGTCTCTCCTCCTCCCCTCTCCCCTCCCTCCCCCTTTTCTCTCCTTCCCCCCGCCCCCCCTGTCTCTCCTCCTCCCTGTCTCTCCTCCTCCCTCTCTCTCCCCTCCCTCCTGTCTCTCCTTCCCCCCCGCCCCTCTGTCTCTCCTCCTCCTGTCTCTCCTCCCCCCCTCCTCCTCTCCTCCCTCCTCCCTCCCCTGTCTCTCCTCCTGTCTCCCTGTCTCTCCTCCTCCCTCCCCCTCCTGTCTCTCCTTCCCCCCCCCCCTTCCCCCCCCCCCTCTGTCTCTCCTCCTCCCTGTCTCTCCTCCTCCTGTCTCTCCTCCTCCCTGCTCCCTCTGTCTCTCCTCCTCCCTCTCTCCTCCTCCCTCCTGTCTCTCCTCCCCCCGAGTCCCTCCAGCTCTAGCAAGACAGAAATTTGACGATCTCACTTGTTGGAAAGGTGACATCCTATGATGATGCCACGTTTGAACGCCACTGAGCTCTTCACTAAGGCCATTCTACTGCCAATGTTTGTCTATGGAGATTGCATGGCGGTGTGCTTGATTGTATATACCTGTTAGCAATGGGTGTGGCTGACGTAGCCAAATCCACTCATTTGAAGGGGTGTCCATGTGCTTTTGGCCATGTAGTGTATTTTTTAAATGATACGAGTTAGTTGTGCCTTTTGTCTTTTCTCCTGTGAGTCCTGCCTTTTCTCCTGTGAGTCCTGCCTTTTCTCCTGTGAGTCCTGCCTTTTCTCCTGTGAGTCCTGCTTTTACTCATTGCTGTGGGTTGGAGCATTTTCCGTCTTCTCACTCCCTGGTTGTCAGCTAGTAGTGGCACGGCCCCCATGTTTTCACACTCGGACGGGTGATAATCCTGGTGGGGGGTCTCCCCTCCTCCTCCCTGTCTTTGTGGGAAGAGATGGAGACCAGTCCTGGGTGATAATAATGGGGGTTTGGAACTAGAGGTGTCTGTGTCCTTGTCTCTCCTGGAGACCAGTGGGACTGGGTGATAATCCCTGGGGGGTCTCCTTGGAACTAGAGCTCTCTCCTTCCCCCCCGTCTGTGTGGGAAGAGATGGAGACCAGTGGGACTGGGTGATAATAATGGGGGGGGGGGGTTGGAACTCCTTGTGTCTGTGTCCCTCTGGAGACCAGTGAGACTGGGTGATAATAATGGGGGGGTGTTTGGAACTAGAGGTGTCTGTGTGGGAAGAGATGGAGACCAGTGGGACTGGGTGATAATAATGGAGGGGGGGTTGGAACTAGAGGTGTCTGTGTGGGAAGGGATGGAGACCAGTGGGACTGGGTGAAAGACATTAACTTCAGAAGGTATGTTAAAGGGAGTGGATGTGATGCTGTGGGGCCAGGGCAACAAGTTGCTCTAAATTGTCAAATTTCTCAGGGTAAAATAATAAAAGAGTTTTCACCACAAGGATAGAACACGCAACCTTCTGATCCAGTGTCAAACGCCCATCTGTCACCGTGTGCAAAACCCAAGACTACTTGATTGTAGTAGCGCTCACTGTTGCCCCTAGTGACCGGTTTTGAATGCATTTCCTGACCTCCACCAGACATGGATAGACATCCAATTTCGAAGTCACTCTTGAGCGATCTGTCTGAGCTCTGTCTGGGTGGAATAGTCCAACTCTGTCTGGGTGGAATAGTCCAAGTCTGTCTGGGTGGAATAGACTAACTCTGTCTGGGTGGAATAGACCAACTCTGTCTGGGTGGAATTGTCCAACTCTGTCTGGGTGGAATTGAGACCAACTCTGTCTGGGTGGAATAGTCCAACTCTGTCTGGGTGGAATAGTCCAACTCTGTCTGGGTGGAATAGTCCAACTCTGTCTGGGTGGAAGAGTCCAGACTCTGTCTGGGTGGAATAGTCCAACTCTGTCTGGGTGGAATAGACCAGCTCTGTCTGGGTGGAATAGTCCAACTCTGTCTGGGTGGAATAGTCCAACTCTGTCTGGGTGGAATAGTCCAACTCTGTCAGGGTGGAATAGTCCAACTCTGTCAGGGTGGAATAGTCCAACTCTGTCAGGGTGGAAGAGTCCAACTCTGTCAGGGTGGAAGAGTCCAACTCTGTCAGGGTGGAAGAGTCCAACTCTGTCAGGGTGGAAGAGTCCAACTCTGTCAGGGTGGAAGAGTCCAACTCTGTCAGGGTGGAAGAGTCCAACTCTGTCAGGGTGGAAGAGTCCAACTCTGTCAGGGTGGAAGAGTCCAACTCTGTCAGGGTGGAAGAGTCCAACTCTGTCAGGGTGGAAGAGTCCAACTCTGTCAGGGTGGAAGAGTCCAACTCTGTCAGGGTGGAAGAGTCCAACTCTGTCAGGGTGGAAGAGTCCAACTCTGTCTGGGTGGAATAGACCAACTCTGTCTGGGTGGAATAGACCAACTCTGTCTGGGTGGAATAGACCAACTCTGTCTGGGTGGAATAGACCAACTCTGTCTGGGTGGAATAGACCAACTCTGTCTGGGTGGAATAGACCAACTCTGTCAGGGTGGAATAGACCAACTCTGTCAGGGTGGAATAGACCAACTCTGTCAGGGTGGAATAGACCAACTCTGTCTGGGTGGAATAGACCAACTCTGTCTGGGTGGAATAGACCAACTCTGTCAGGGTGGAATAGACCAACTCTGTCAGGGTGGAATAGTCCAACTCTGTCAGGGTGGAATAGACCAACTCTGTCAGGGTGGAATAGACCAACTCTGTCAGGGTGGAATAGACCAACTCTGTCTGGGCCGGGCATCTGGCTGTGTGCGTTGGTCAGTGGTTTGGAGGACCCGCTCTGAAAGCGCTTCATTGCTGCAGCTTAATTTCAATGAAAGTTACGTTTGCGTAAAACAATGCAAAAAAACCAACTCTGTCCGGGTGGAATAGTCCATTATTATAAGCCAGTCTGGGGGTGATTAATGACACTATCACTATTAGGAGAAACACTTGGATTATATTAATATCGATATGAAATATATGTATGTAAATAACAAATGTGAATTATTATTCGGCTGTATGGATGAATTAATTCACTTTTTTTGGGGGCCTTTTTTGTCAACAATGTGGCCTCATTAACCTGGGCCAGTCAAACCCCCCCCCATGTCCTTTGCAACTTTGGAACTTCCTGCAGATTTTGCAGGGGGGGGAGCTCAAGCGAGGATAAGTGTATATATTTTTTATTATGCTTAGCTCACGAGGCCCCTTCATGATGTGAGGCCTGAGGCAATTGCCTCTCTTGCATAATGGTAAGTCTGCCACTGGGGTTGGTGATAGAATGGTGCAATTTATTACATTATTCCACATTCACAGCTTGCTATTACACTGAGGAAGAGGACGATGAAGATGTTTCAAAGTCACATCTGTTCAGCTCCTCTTCCTCATGCCTTTTTACTCTAGATAAAAACCTACCCTGATCTAAGCTCGGCGAACCTATTCAAATCCTAATAATCCTTGAGGGAGGAAATCACAAAACTGGCCTTAGATCAGGGACTAGGACACACCTCATTCTACTCTCTGTTTTAAAAGTTAGCAACAACCTCACCAGAAACTAAAAGCAGCACGACTTCCACCCGAAGTTATACATGATAGAGCAGCGTTTAGATAGTTGTCTGAATGATGTATTGTATAGAACAGGGGAAAAACAGCACCTTGCCAAGCTACATCTATCAATCATAAACACCATAGATGACATTGGTATCGCTCTTCGCTGTCTCAACGCGACGAGAGAATGCCCTTAAGCTAATAGTCATCTTTTAATTAGGTAAGTCAAATGGAGGCAATGAAGATGTGGAGTCATCTCTCAACAGTATTCACATAGTCATCTCTCTACAGTATTCACATAGTCATCTCTCTACAGTATTCACAGAATGTCATCTCTCTACAGTATTCACAGAATGTCATCTCTCTACAGTATTCACAGAATGTCATCTCTCTACAGTATTCACAGAATGTCATCTCTCTACAGTATTCACAGAATGTCATCTCTCTACAGTATTCACATAGTCATCTCTCTACAGTATTCACAGAATGTCATCTCTCTACAGTATTCACAGAATGTCATCTCTCTACAGTATTCACAGAATGTCATCTCTCAACAGTATTCACAGAATGTCATCTCTACAGTATTCACAGAATGTCATCTCTCTACAGTATTCACAGAATGTCATCTCTCTACAGTATTCACAGAATGTCATCTCTACAGTATTCACAGAATGTCATCTCTCTACAGTATTCACAGAATGTCATCTCTCTACAGTATTCACATAATGTCATCTCTCTACAGTATTCACAGAATGTCATCACTCAACAGTATTCACAGAATGTCATCTCTCTACAGTATTCACAGAATGTCATCTCTCTACAGTATTCACAGAATGTCATCTCTCTACAGTATTCACAGAATGTCATCTCTACAGTATTCACAGAATGTCATCTCTCTACAGTATTCACAGAATGTCATCTCTCTACAGTATTCACAGAATGTCATCTCTCTACAGTATTCACAGAATGTCATCTCTCTACAGTATTCACAGAATGTCATCTCTACAGTATTCACAGAATGTCATCTCTACAGTATTCACAGAATGTCATCTCTCTACAGTATTCACAGAATGTCATCTCTACAGTATTCACAGAATGTCATCTCTACAGTATTCACAGAATGTCATCTCTACAGTATTCACAGAATGTCATCTCTCTACAGTATTCACAGAATGTCATCTCTCTACAGTATTCACAGAATGTCATCTCTACAGTATTCACATATTCATCTCTACTGTATACACACACACACAGTGCCTTGCAGAAGTAATCACCCCCCTTGACATTTTTCCTATTTTGTTGCATCACAAACTAATTTAAATAGATTTTATGGGGGGGGGGGGGGGGGGGGTTCCATGTAATGGACAGACACAAATAGTCCAAATTGGTGAAGTGAAATGAAAAAAAAAAAACTTGTTTCAAAAAATAAAAAATGTAAAAGTGGTATTCTCCCCTTTGCTATGAAAAAAAAGCCATTGCTTAAAGAAAAAAATAAGCAAACGTTTGCTGTTCGCCAAAAGGCATATGGGAGACTCCCCAAACATATGGAAGAACGTACTCTGGTTAGATTAGACAAAAATCACCCGTAAAGGACAAATGCTATGTCTGGCGCGAACCCAACAACTCATCACCCAGAGAAAACTGAGGTTTTTCATCGGCAGGAACTGGGAAACTGGTCAGTATTGAAGAAATTGTGGATGGCGCTAAATACAGGGAAATTATTGAGGGGAACCTGTTTCAGTCTTCCAGAGATTTGAGACTGGGACGGAGGTTCACCTTCCAGCAGGACAATGAGCCTAAGCATCCTGCTAAAACAACACTCAAGTGGTTTAAGGGGAAACATTAAAATGTCTTGGAATGGCCTAGTCAAAGCCCAGACCTCAATCCAATTGAGAATCTGTGGTATGACTTAAAGATTGCTGTACACCAGCGGAACCCATCCAACTTGAAGGAGCTGGAGCCTTGAAGGATGGGCAAAAATCCCAGTGACTAGATGTGCCAACCTTATAGAGACATACCCCAAGAGACTTGCAGCTGTAATTGCTGCAAAAGGTGGATCTACAAACTATTGACTTTGAGGGGGTGAATAGAAGCCAGTTTTGCCTTACAGTGTCTCATAGTAGGAGTGCTGATCTAGGGCAATCATTGCCTTTTAGATCACAACAAATAGGATTGCATGATAGAGGGGGTCTGATCCTGTCTGCACTCATAATATTCATAAACCCTTTGGATCTATGCCGATAGCCCAGTCTGGTAGTAGCCCGGTAGTAGTATTCTAGTATCCTGGTAGTAGTCTAATTGTAGTCTAGAGGTCTAGAAGTAGCACAGTCTAGTAGTTGCCTAGCAGTAGCATAGTAGTAGTCTGGTAGTAGCCTAGTAGTAGTCTAGCAGCGCAATCATAGTCTAGTATCCTAATAGTATAGTAGTAGTCTAGTTTTAGCCTAGTAGTAGTCTATTTGTAGTCTAGTTGCAGTCTAGTAGTAGTCTAGTTTTAGCCTAATAGTCCAGTAGTAGTCTAGTTTTAGCCTAGTAGTCTAGTAGTAGTCTATTTGTAGTCAAGATGCAGTCTAGTAGTAGTCTAGTAGTAGTCTAGTTTTAGCCTAATAGTCTAGTTTAGTCTAGTTTTAGCCTAATAGTCTAGTAGTACTCTAGTTTAGTTTTAGCCTAGTAGTCTAGTTGTAGTCTAGTAGTAGTACAGTAGTAGTCTAGTAGTAGTCTAGTTTTAGCCTAATAGTCTAGTTTAGTCTAGTTTTAGACAGGTAGTAGTCTAGTTTTAGCCTAATAGTCTAGTTTAGTCTAGTTTTAGACAGGTAGTAGTCTAGTTTTAGCCTAGTAGTCTAGTTGTAGTCTAGTTTTAGTCTAGTAGTAGTCTAGTAGTAGTCCAGTAGTACTCTAGTTTTAGCCTAGTAGTAGTTTAGTAGTACTCTAGTTTTAGCCTAGTAGTAGTTTAGTTGTAGTCTAGTAGTAGTTTAGTAGTAGTCTAGTTGTAGTCTAGTAGTAGTTTAGTAGTAGTCTAGTTTTAGCCTAGTAGTCTAGTAGTAGTCTAGTTTTAGTCTAGTAGTAGTTTAGTTGTAGTCTAGTTGTGGTCTAATAGTCTAGTAGTAGTTTAGTTTTAGTCTAGTAGTAGTTTAGTTGTAGTCTAATAGTAGTCTAGTTGTGGCCTAATAGTCTAGTAGTAGTCTAGTTTTAGCCTAATAGTCTAGTAGTAGTCTAGTTTTAGCATAATAGTCTAGTAGTAGTCTAGTTTTAGCCTAATAGTCTAGTAGTAGTCTAGTTTTAGCCTAATAGTCTAGTAGTAGTCTAGTTTTAGCCTAATAGTCTAGTAGTAGTCTAGTAGTAGTCTAGTTTTAGCATAATAGTCTAGTAGTAGTCTAGTTTTAGCATAATAGTCTAGTAGTAGTCTAGTTTTAGCCTAATAGTCTAGTAGTAGTCTAGTTTTAGCTTAATAGTCTAGTAGTAGTTTAGTTGTAGTCTAGTAGTAGTTTAGTAGCCTTGTTGTTGTCTAGTAGTAGTACAGTAGTAGTCTAGTAGCCTTGTTGTTGTCTAGTTGTAGTCTAGTAGCCTAGTAGTAGTACAGTAGTAGTCTAGTTGTAGTCTAGTAGTAGTACAGTAGTAGTCTAGTAGCCTTGTTGTTGTCTAGTAGTAGTACAGTAGTAGTCTAGTTGTCTAGTAGTAGTACAGTAGTAGTTTAGTAGCCTTGTTGTTGTTGTAGTTGTAGTCTAGTAGTAGTTTAGTAGCCTTGTTGTCTAGTAGTAGTCTAGTAGTCTAGTTGTAGTCTAGAAGTAGTACAGTAGTAGTTTAGTAGCCTTGTTGTTGTCTAGTAGTAGTCTAGTTGTAGTACAGTAGTCTAGTAGTAGTCTAGTTGTAGTCTAGTAGTAGTACAGTAGTAGTCTAGTAGCCTTGTTGTTGTCTAGTTGAGATATGTGAAGACAGACTCTTATTCAGAACAAATAAAACAAGGTGCTAAATATAATAACAAGATGCAATCATTTTCTATTGGTGAGGAAAATAAAATATTTATTTTATCTTTTGCATTTTAATATACATATCATATAATTAGAAATAGGCATTTTTATTTATTTATTTATTTAATTTCCATGATCATTGCAAAAATAAATTCCTCCTTTTCTGGCCATGATGTTCATATTCCCCAAGTAGCCATACAACAAATTAGCATGCGCATCTCATTTAATTGGGCCTATTAGAGAGGCTATTAGAATTTAAATTTTTCCTCTATGCATCCGACAGGCAGAACAGTTAAAAACAGACAGTAGTATTGAACAGGTGCACAGTTTATTTTGCAGTGAAGTGTAGGAGGTTACTGTAAGTACTGTAGTACAATGTTTAATCGTTCAAGTGCAGTGTAGCATATTTAGTTTCGGTATAAAAGTGAATGCAAAAACATTGTGTACCAAACCATCTGTTTACAGGTCACCAATGACTTTGTTTTCAGAAACGGTCAGATACAGCAAGAGGAAACATGCCAAGTTGGCCTTTGCTCTTTCCTTTAAGCTAGATACTGTCTTGACCTTATAAGGGCGTTATTGTCACAATGAAAGGTGAATGATGGGTGTTTTTCAGTTCTAATGCTTGTTCACGGGAGCACAGTAATACCACAGGTCTGATTTTAAAAATGGGATACGTGGTATGTCTTTTCAGAAATAGTGCAAGTAGATATTTTTTTTGTAAATGTATGCAACGATTATAAATGAGATACCTGCTGTTGATGGACCCAAGGATAGCCTAAAGCCCAGAGTCATGTTAGAGACACTAGGATAGCCCAGAGCCATGAACCATGATAGAGATACTAGGATAGCCCAGACCACTAACCATGTTAGATACTAGGATAGCCCAGAGCCATGTTAGATACTAGGATAGCCCAGAGCCATGTTAGATACTAGGATAGCCCAGACCACTAACCATGTTAGAGACAGTAGGATAGCCCAGAGCCATGTTAGACACTAGGATAGCCCAGAGCCATGTTAGATACTAGGATAGCCCAGAGCCTTGAACCATGTCAGAGATGCTAGGATAGCCCAGAGCCTTGAACCATGTCAGAGATACTAGGATAGCCCAGACCACTAACCATGTTAGATACTAGGATAGCCCAGAGCCATGTTAGATACTAGGATAGCCCAGAGCCATGTTAGATACTAGGATAGCCCAGACCACTAACCATGTTAGAGATACTAGGATAGCACAGAGCCATGTTAGATACTAGGATAGCCCAGACCACTTACCATGTTAGATACTAGGATAGCCCAGAGCCCTGTTAGATACTAGGATAGCCCAGAGCCTTGAACCATGTCAGATATGCTAGGATAGCCCAGAGCCTTGAACCATGTCAGAGATACTAGGATAGCCCAGACCACTTACCATGTTAGATACTAGGATAGCCCAGAGCCCTGTTAGATACTAGGATAGCCCAGAGCCTTGAACCATGTCAGATATGCTAGGATAGCCCAGAGCCTTGAACCATGTCAGAGATACTAGGATAGCCCAGACCACTAACCATGTTAGATACTAGGATAGCCCAGAGCCTTGTTAGATACTAGGATAGCCCAGAGCCTTGTTAGATACTAGGATAGCCCAGAGCCCTGTTAGATACTAGGATAGCCAGGACCACTAACCATGTTAGATACTAGTATAGCCCAGAGCCCTGTTAGATACTAGGATAGCCCAGAGCCTTGTTAGATACTAGGATAGCCCAGAGCATTGTTAGATACTAGGATTGCCCAGAGCCCTGTTAGATACTAGGATAGCCCAGAGCCCTGTTAGATACTAGGATAGCCCAGACCACTAACCCTGTTAGATACTAGGATAGCCCAGACCACTAACCATGTTAGATACTAGGATAGCCCAGAGCCCTGTTAGATACTAGGATAGCCCAGAGCCTTGTTAGATACTAGGATAGCCCAGAGCCATGTTAGATACTAGGATAGCCCAGAGCCATGTTAGATACTAGGATAGCCCAGACCACTAACCATGTTAGATACTAGGATAGCCCAGAGCCATGTTAGATACTAGGATAGCCCAGAGCCCTGTTAGATACTAGGATAGCCCAGACCACTAACCATGTTAGATACTAGGATAGCCCAGACCACTAACCATGTTAGATACTAGGATAGCCCAGAGCCATGTTAGATACTAGGATAGCCCAGAGCCCTGTTAGATACTAGGATAGCCCAGAGCCCTGTTAGATACTAGGATAGCCCAGACCACTAACCATGTTAGATACTAGGATAGCCCAGACCACTAACCATGTTAGATACTAGGATAGCCCAGAGCCTTGAACCATGTCAGAGATACTAGGATAGCCCAGACCACTAACCATGTTAGATACTAGGATAGCCCAGAGCCCTGTTAGATACTAGGATAGCCCAGAGCCCTGTTAGATACTAGGATAGCCCAGAGCCTTGTTAGATACTAGGATAGCCCAGAGCCTTGTTAGATACTAGGATAGCCCAGACCACTAACCATGTTAGATACTAGGATAGCCCAGAGCCCTGTTAGATACTAGGATTGCCCAGAGCCCTGTTAGATACTAGGATAGCCCAGAGCCTTGTTAGATACTAGGATAGCCCATAGCCTTGTTAGATACTAGGATAGCCCAGAGCCCTGTTAGATACTAGGATAGCCCAGAGCCCTGTTAGATACTAGGATAGCCCAGAGCCTTGAACCATGTCAGAGATACTAGGATAGCCCAGAGCACTAACCGTGTTAGAGATACTAGAATAGCCCAGAGCCTTGAACCATGATAGAGATACTAGGATAGCCCAGACCACTAAGCATGTTAGATACTAGGATAGCCCAGAGCCCTGTTAGATACTAGGATAGCCCAGAGCCTTGTTAGATACTAGGATCGCCCAGAGCCTTGTTAGATACTAGGATAGCCCAGAGCCCTGTTAGATACTAGGATAGCCCAGAGCCCTGTTAGATACTAGGATAGCCCAGAGCCTTGAACCATGTCAGAGATACTAGGATAGCCCAGAGCACTAACCGTGTTAGAGATACTAGAATAACCCAGAGCCTTGAACCATGTCAGAGATACTAGGATAGCCCAGACCACTAACCATGTTAGATACTAGTATAGCCCAGAGCCCTGTTAGATACTAGGATAGCCCAGAGCCTTGTTAGATACTAGGATAGCCCAGAGCATTGTTAGATACTAGGATAGCCCAGAGCCCTGTTAGATACTAGGATAGCCCAGAGCCCTGTTAGATACTAGGATAGCCCAGACCACTAACCATGTTAGATACTAGGATAGCCCAGAGCCCTGTTAGATACTAGGATAGCCCAGAGCCTTGTTAGATACTAGGATAGCCCAGAGCCATGTTAGATACTAGGATAGCCCAGACCACTAACCATGTTAGATACTAGGATAGCCCAGAGCCATGTTAGATACTAGGATAGCCCAGAGCCCTGTTAGATACTAGGATAGCCCAGACCACTAACCATGTTAGATACTAGGATAGCCCAGAGCCATGTTAGATACTAGGATAGCCCAGAGCCATGTTAGATACTAGGATAGCCCAGAGCCATGTTAGATACTAGGATAGCCCAGAGCCCTGTTAGATACTAGGATAGCCCAGAGCCCTGTTAGATACTAGGATAGCCCAGAGCCCTGTTAGATACTAGCATAACCCAGACCACTCAAATCTGTTAGAGATACTAGGATAGCCCAGAGCCATGTTAGATACTAGGATAGCCCAGAGCCCTGTTAGATACTAGGATAGCCCAGAGCCTTGTTTAGATACTAGGATAGCCCAGAGCCTTGTTAGATACTAGGATAGCCCAGAGCCATGTTAGATACTAGGATAGCCCAGAGCCATGTTATATACTAGGATAGCCCAGAGCCCTGTTAGATACTAGGATAGCCCAGAGCCTTGTTAGATACTAGGATAGCCCAGAGCCCTGTTAGATACTAGGATAGCCCAGACCACTAACCATGTTAGATACTAGTATAGCCCAGAGCCCTGTTAGATACTAGGATAGCCCAGAGCCTTGTTAGATACTAGGATAGCCCAGAGCCTTGTTAGATACTAGGATAGCCCAGAGCCCTGTTAGATACTAGGATGGCCCAGAGCCGTGATAGATACTAGGATAGCCCAGACCACTAACCATGTTAGATACTAGGATAGCCCAGAGCCCTGTTAGATACTAGGATAGCCCAGAGCCTTGTTAGATACTAGGATAGCCCAGAGCCTTGTTAGATACTAGGATAGCCCAGAGCCCTGTTAGATACTAGGATAGCCCAGAGCCATGTTAGATACTAGGATAGCCCAGAGCCATGTTAGATACTAGGATAGCCCAGACCACTACCCATGTTAGATACTAGGATAGCCCAGAGCCATGTTAGATACTAGGATAGCCCAGAGCCCTGTTAGATACTAGGATAGCCCAGACCACTAACCATGTTAGATACTAGGATAGCCCAGAGCCATGTTAGATACTAGGATAGCCCAGAGCCATGTTAGATACTAGGATAGCCCAGAGCCCTGTTAGATACTAGGATAGCCCAGAGCCCTGTTAGATACTAGGATAGCCCAGAGCCCTGTTAGATACTAGCATAGCCCAGACCACTAACCATGTTAGAGATGCCTGGATAGCCCATAGCCATGTTAGATACTAGGATAGCCCAGAGCCCTGTTAGATACTAGGATAGCCCAGAGCCTTGTTAGATACTAGGATAGCCCAGAGCCTTGTTAGATACTAGGATAGCCCAGAGCCATGTTAGATACTAGGATAGCCCAGAGCCCTGTTAGATACTAGGATAGCCCAGAGCCTTGTTAGATACTAGGATAGCCCAGACCACTAACCATGTTAGAGATACTAGGATAGCCCAGAGCCATGTTAGATACTAGGATAGCCCAGACCACTAACCATGTTAGATACTAGGATAGCCCAGACCACTAACCATGTTAGATACTAGGATAGCCCAGACCACTAACCATGTTAGATACTAGGATAGCCCAGAGCCGTGTTAGATACTAGGATAGCCCAGAGCCGTGTTAGATACTAGGATAGCCCAGACCACTAACCATGTTAGATACTAGGATAGCCCAGAGCCCTGTTAGATACTAGGATAGCCCAGAGCCCTGTTAGATACTAGGATAGCCCATTGCCCTGTTAGATACTAGGATAGCCCAGAGCCCTGTTAGATACTAGGATAGCCCAGACCACTAACCATGTTAGATACTAGGATAGCCCAGACCACTAACCATGTTAGATACTAGGATAGCCCAGAGCCCTGTTAGATACTAGGATAGCCCAGAGCCCTGTTAGATACTAGGATAGCCCAGAGCCTTGTTAGATACTAGGATAGCCCAGAGCCTTGTTAGATACTAGGATAGCCCAGACCACTAACCATGTTAGATACTAGGATAGCCCAGATCCCTGTTAGATACTAGGATAGCCCAGAGCCCTGTTAGATACTAGGATAGCCCAGAGCCCTGTTAGATACTAGGATAGCCCAGAGCCTTGTTAGATACTAGGATAGCCCAGAGCCCTGTTAGATACTAGGATAGCCCAGAGCCCTGTTAGATACTAGGATAGCCCAGAGCCCTGTTAGATACTAGGATAGCCCAGAGCCCTGTTAGATACTAGGATAGCCCAGAGCCCTGTTAGATACTAGGATAGCCCAGAGCCCTGTTAGATACTAGGATAGCCCAGAGCCCTGTTAGATACTAGGATAGCCCAGAGCCCTGTTAGATACTAGGATAGCCCAGAGCCCTGTTAGATACTAGGATAGCCCAGAGCCCTGTTAGATACTAGGATAGCCCAGAGCCCTGTTAGATACTAGGATAGCCCAGAGCCATGTTAGACATTTGGATAGCTTTAGAAAAGAGAAATAATTTGATTGACAGTATGGCATACACTCAAAATAGCAACCTTGCTTTCCTCATTCCGAGCCTTTGACTAGAACAAGGAAGAAAGCCCAGCGGTAGAACATCAAATGAATGGAGCCACTTCACTGTACGAGGGTTAACCTGTTGATGTGATGAATGGTAATAGTGGTAAGAGAGTTTTAAGACTCTCTAGAATGGGTGATGACCTCTTTGTTTGGGCGGAAAGCCAGGGCTTACTCTGCATACAAAGGTTAGGTTCGCTCCTAGCAGAACTCGGCTAGGCGAAATGAACCTCTGTGGTCGCTTGAAAATGAGAATAAATCAGGCATATTACTTTGTCCCTGAAGACGCTGTAGTCAGTCCACTTCCTTAAAATAGTCTGAATTTATCTAACATAACTCAAGAAATCTGTAATTAATTTAGACTCGTAAAATAAAATAAAAACATCTGAGATTGTTTAGTGCCGTATTTCTCAAGTGAAAATGATTCGCATGAAAACTAGTCACCTGTCGGTGAATGACAACAGATATTTAGTTGAAGAAACACTGCTGTTGACCAATCAGTGCTGTTGACCAATCAGTGCTGTTGACCAATCACTGCTGTTGACCAATCACTGCTGTTGACCAATCACTACTGTTGACCAATCACTGCTGTTGACCAATCACTACTGTTGACCAATCACTGCTGTTGACCAATCACTGCTGTTGACTACTGTTGACCAATCACTGCTGTTGACTACTGTTGACCAATCACTGCTGTTGACCAATCACTACTGTTGACCAATCACTGCTGTTGACCAATCACTACTGTTGACTATTGTTGACCAATCACTGCTGTTGACCAATCACTGCTGTTGACTACTGTTGACCAATCACTGCTGTTGACTACTGTTGACCAATCACTGCTGTTGACTACTGTTGACCAATCACTGCTGTTGACCAATCACTACTGTTGACTACTGTTGACCAATCACTGCTGTTGACTACTGTTGACCAATCACTGCTGTTGACCAATCACTACTGTTGACTACAGTTGACCAATCACTGCTGTTGACCAATCACTGCTGTTGACTACTGTTGACCAATCACTGCTGTTGACCAATCACTACTGTTGACTACTGTTGACCAATCACTACTGTTGACCAATCACTGCTGTTGACCAATCACTGCTGTTGACCAATCACTGCTATTGACCAATCACTACTGTTGACCAATCACTGCTGTTGACCAATCACTACTGTTGACCAATCACTGCTGTTGACCAATCACTACTGTTGACTACTGTTGACCAATCACTACTGTTGACCAATCACTGCTGTTGACCAATCACTGCTGTTGACCAATCACTACTGTTGACCAATCACTGCTGTTGACCAATCACTACTGTTGACTACTGTTGACCAATCACTGCTGTTGACTACTGTTGACCAATCACTGCTGTTGACCAATCACTGCTGTTGACCAATCACTGCTGTTGACCAATCACTGCTGTTGACTACTGTTGAAGATATCACAGACGAGAAAGGGCGTATAGAACTTCCACAACCAGCAAGAAAATATTTTGTTTAGTTCGAACAGCCGAAAACAACCGAACACCAAAACGGATCAGATCTAAATCACGCTCTTTTCAACTATTTCACTAGTTCGGCTGCTCGCCATCTGACGAACATAACGCAGTGGTGAAGAGTAGTGAATAGAGGTTGAGAGTAGGGGTAGATCCTGGTAGTGAGGTTGAGCTGGCCCCCCTGAGAGTAGGGGTAGTTCCTGGTAGGGAGGTTGAGCTGGCCCCCCTGAGAGTAGGGGTAGTTCCTAGTAGTGAGGTTGAGCTGGCCCCCCTGAGGGGAGGGGTAGTTCATGGTAGGGAGGTTGAGCTGGCCCCCCTGAGAGTAGGGGTAGTTCCTGGTAGTGAGGTTGAGCTGGCCCCCCTGAGAGTAGGGGTAGTTCCTGGTAGTGAGGTTGAGGGTAGGGGTAGTTCCTAGTAGTGATGTTGAGCTGGCCCCCCTGAGAACAGGGGTAGTTCCTGGTAGTGAGTTTGAGCTGGCCCCCCTGAGAGTAGGGGTAGTCCTGGTAGTGAGGTTGAGGGTAGGGGTAGTTCCTAGTAGTGAGGTTGAGAGTAGGGGTAGTTCCTGGTAGTGAGGTTGAGGGTAGGGGTAGTTCCTAGTAGTGAGGTTGAGAGTAGGGGTAGTTCCTGGTAGGGGGGTTGAGCTGGCCCCCCTGAGAGTAGGGGTAGTTCCTGGTAGGGAGGTTGAGCTGGCCCCCCTGAGAGTAGGGGTAGTTCCTGGTAGTGAGGTTGAGCTGGCCCCCCTGAGAGTAGGGGTAGTTCCTGGTAGGGTGGTTGAGCTGGCCCCCCTGAGAGTAGGGGTAGTTCCTGGTAGTGAGGTTGATCTGGCCCCCCTGAGAGTAGGGGTAGTTCCTGGTAGTGAGGTTGAGCTGGCCCCCCTGAGAGTAGGGGTAGTTCCTGGTAGTGAGGTTGAGGGTAGGGGTAGTTCCTAGTAGTGAGGTTGAGCTGGCCCCCCTGAGAGTAGGTGTAGTTCCTGGTATTGGGGTTGAGGGTAGGGTAGTTCCTGGTAGTGAGGTATAGTGTGTGATCTTCAATGTGACAGGAGGGATCCCCTTTTGTTTGCCGTGTGTGCGTGTGTGTGTTACGTTCCCCAGTTTATGTATTGTAGTTTGTATATTTGCATGTGTTTATTTCAGGAAATGGCTTCCTGAAATCCCTCAAGCAGCTGATTGGTCGACTCCATGGCTAATTGGAGAGCTGACCCCGCCCCCTCGTCAAGACTCAGCTGTCTCCAATTACCCATTCAATCTGAAGCTATATAAAAGCCAGTGTTCTGTTCAGGAGAGAGAGATTTTCTGGGAGGTCATTGCAGAGAGATTTTGATAGAGGTTGATTTTGCTGGGAGTTCATTGCTGAGAGTTGGTATGTTTTGTGAGTTTGTTGCTCAGATAGAGCTTATTTGATGTCCTTTGTTTCTTAGTTTGTTTGTGAAATTGTTTAATATTCTGTTTCATTTGTTCCCAGGGGGGAAGGGGAAGGCACCTAGGGAGTGCTTAGGCAAGAGGCCCGCGGGCATACATATACCCGTAGCATATTCGCTGTCTAGGCACACTAGGTAAGACCTGGGCGGACCACCCCCTGTATTTTGGTTAGGGCACCAGGTGGTGCTAAATTAGGTAAGTAGTGGGTAGGCAGGTAAGATAGGAGAGGGGGGGCTTTGAGATTTACTTTCTTTGCTTTGGTTCCGTCCAGCCCCTTTTTCCCCATATTACCGTGTAAAGGAATAAAGTCCTTGTAAATGGTACCACATTCTGCCTGTTGTCATTCTTACTCGCACCTACAGTCCATACCTTTTTCGCTTCACGGAGAGTTTAGTTGTAGCAGGGTGTTGCGTTCCCTCTTCATAGAGGCGTGCGTAACAGTGTGTGTGTTTGTCTGTGTCGGTTTGTGAGTGAGTGTGTGTGTGTGAGTGAAAGATGAGCCAAGAAAGAAGGTCCTGCACATTACTTGATCATTTTTTATGTATTGTGTAAAGTTCTCCTTTCCCTCTCCCCTCTCCTCTCTCTCCTCCTATCCTCTCTCCTCTCCCCTCTCTCCTGTCCCTTTCTTCTCCTGTCTCCTCTCCCCTCCCCTCTCCCCTCTCCTCTCCTCTCTCTCCTCTTCCTTTCTTCTCCTATTCTCTCCCTCTCCCTTTCTTCTCCTATCCTCTCTCCTCTCCTCCTGTCTCTGAGCTGTCAGACAGAATAGTCTCATCTGTTCCCCTCATCCTTTTCTAGTTGTATTGAGACTGTGTGTGTTAGGTGTGTGTGTGTGTTTGGAGGTGATAGAGAGATGTAGACAGAGAGAGCGATGTAGACAGAGAGAGCGATGTAGACAGAGAGAGCGACGTAGACAGAGAGAGCGAGAGATGTAGACGGAGAGAGCGATGTAGAGAGAGATATATATTATCTACCTCACTTACTTGCTTAGGCAATGTTAACACATGTTTCCCATGCCAATAAAGCCCTTGAATTGAATTGAGAGAGATGTAGACAGAGCGATGTAGACAGAGATGTAGAGATGTAGAGAGAGATGTAGAGAGAGATGTAGACAGAGAGAGAGATGTAGAGAGAGAGAGATGTAGAGATGTAGAGAGAGAGATGTAGACAGAGAGATGTAGACAGAGAGAGATGTAGAGATGTAGACGTAGAGAGAGAGATGTAGACGTAGAGAGAGAGATGTAGACGAGACAGAGAGATGTAGACAGAGAGAGAGATGTAGACAGAGAGATGAAGAGAGAGAGATGTAGAGATGTAGAGAGAGAGATGTAGAGATGTAGAGAGAGATGTAGACAGAGCGAGAGATGTAGAGAGAGAGATGTAGAGATGTAGAGAGAGAGAGATGTAGACAGAGATGTAGACAGAGATGTAGACAGAGAGAGATGTAGACAGAGAGAGAGAGATGTAGAGAGAGAGATGTAGAGAGAGAGAGAGATGTAGAGATGCAGAGAGAGAGATGTAGACAGAGAGATGTAGACGTAGAGAGCGATGTAGACGGAGAGAGCGATGTAGACGGAGAGAGCGATGTAGACAGAGAGAGCGATGTAGACAGAGAGAGAGATGTAGAGAGAGAGAGATGTAGAGATGTAGAGAGAGAGATGTAGACACAGAGAGATGTAGACAGAGAGAGAGATGTAGAGATGTAGAGAGAGAGATGTAGACAGAGAGAGATGTAGACAGAGAGAGAGAGAGATGTAGAGATGTAGAGAGAGAGATGTAGACAGAGAGAGAGATGTAGACAGAGAGAGAGATGTAGAAAGAGAGAGAGATGTAGAGAGAGATGTAGACGTAGAGAGATGTAGACAGAGAGATGTAGACAGAGAGATGTAGACGTAGAGAGCGATGTAGACGGAGAGAGCGATGTAGACGGAGAGAGCGATGTAGACGGAGAGAGTGATGTAGAGAGAGAGATGTAGAGAGAGAGATGTAGAGATGTAGAGAGAGAGATGTAGAGATGTAGATAGAGAGATGTAGAATGAGAGAGAGATGTAGAGAGAGAGATGTAGAGATGTAGAGAGAGAGATGTAGACGTAGAGAGAGATGTAGACAGAGAGAGCGATGTAGACAGAGAGAGAGAGATGTAGACAGAGAGAGAGAGATGTAGACAGAGAGAGATATGTAGACAGAGAGAGCGATGTAGACAGACAGAGAGATGTAGAGAGAGATGTAGACAGACAGAGAGATGTAGACCGAGAGAGAGATGTAGAGAGAGATGCAGAGATGTAGAGAGAGAGATGTAGACAGAGAGAGAGATGTAGACAGAGAGAGAGATGTAGACAGAGAGAGAGAGATGTAGACAGAGAGAGATGTAGACAGAGAGAGAGATGTAGACAGAGAGAGAGAGATGTAGACAGAGAGAGATGTAGACAGAGAGAGATGTAGACAGAGAGAGATGTAGACAGAGAGAGATGTAGACAGAGAGAGAGATGTAGACAGAGAGAGAGATGTAGACAGAGAGAGATGTAGAGATGTAGACGTAGAGAGAGAGATGTAGACGTAGACAGAGAGATGTAGACAGAGATGTAGACGTAGACAGAGAGATGTAGACAGAGAGAGAGATGTAGACAGAGAGATGTAGAGATGTAGACAGAGATGTAGACAGAGAGAGATGTAGACAGAGAGAGAGATGTAGACAGAGAGAGAGAGATGTAGAGAGAGAGATGTAGAGATGTAGAGAGAGATGTAGACAGAGCGAGAGATGTAGAGAGAGAGATGTAGAGATGTAGAGAGAGAGAGATGTAGACAGAGAAGTAGACAGAGAGAGATGTAGACAGAGAGAGAGATGTAGACAGAGAGAGAGAGATGTAGAGAGAGAGATGTAGACAGAGAGAGAGAGATGTAGAGATGCAGAGAGAGAGATGTAGACAGAGAGATGTAGACGTAGAGAGCGATGTAGACGGAGAGAGCGATGTAGACGGAGAGAGCGATGTAGACGGAGAGAGCGATGTAGACAGAGAGAGCGATGTAGACAGAGAGAGAGATGTAGAGAGAGAGAGATGTAGAGATGTAGAGAGAGAGATGTAGACACAGAGAGATGTAGACAGAGAGAGAGATGTAGAGAGAGAGAGATGTAGAGATGTAGAGAGAGAGAGATGTAGACAGAGAGAGATGTAGACAGAGAGAGATGTAGAGATGTAGAGAGAGATGTAGACAGAGAGAGATGTAGAGAGAGAGATGTAGAAAGAGAGAGATGTAGACGAGAGAGATGTAGACAGAGAGATGAGACAGAGAGATGTAGACAGAGAGATGTAGACGAGAGAGAGAGACGGAGAGAGCGATGTAGACGGAGAGAGCGATGTAGACAGAGAGAGAGATGTAGACAGAGAGAGAGATGTAGAGAGAGAGATGTAGAGAGAGAGATGTAGAGATGTAGAGAGAGAGATGTAGAGATGTAGATAGAGAGATGTAGACAGAGAGAGAGATGTAGAGAGAGAGATGTAGAGATGTAGAAAGAGAGATGTAGACGTAGAGAGAGATGTAGACAGAGAGAGAGATGTAGACAGAGAGAGAGATGTAGACAGAGAGAGATGTAGAGATGTAGACAGAGAGAGAGATGTAGACAGAGAGAGAGATGTAGACGTAGACAGAGAGATGTAGACAGAGATGTAGACGTAGACAGAGAGATGTAGACAGAGAGAGAGATGTAGACAGAGAGATGTAGAGATGTAGAGAGAGAGAGATGTAGACAGAGATGTAGACAGAGAGAGATGTAGACAGAGAGAGAGAGATGTAGACAGAGAGAGAGATGTAGACAGAGAGAGAGATGTAGACAGAGAGAGTAGACAGAGAGAGCGATGTAGACAGACAGAGAGATGTAGAGAGAGATGTAGACAGACAGAGAGATGTAGACGTAGAGAGAGAGAGATGTAGACCGAGAGAGAGATGTAGAGAGAGATGCAGAGATGTAGAGAGAGAGATGTAGACAGAGAGAGAGATGTAGACAGAGAGAGAGATGTAGACAGAGAGAGATGTAGACAGAGAGAGAGATGTAGACAGAGAGAGAGATGTAGACAGAGAGAGATGTAGACAGAGAGAGAGATGTAGACAGAGAGAGATGTAGACAGAGAGAGATGTAGACAGAGAGAGAGATGTAGACAGAGAGAGAGATGTAGACAGAGAGAGAGATGTAGACAGAGAGAGAGATGTAGACAGAGAGAGATGTAGACAGAGAGAGAGATGTAGACAGAGAGAGATCTAGACAGAGAGAGAGATGTAGACAGAGAGAGATGTAGACAGAGAGAGAGATGTAGACAGAGAGAGAGATGTAGACAGAGAGAGAGATGTAGACAGAGAGAGATGTAGACAGAGAGAGAGATGTAGACAGAGAGAGATGTAGACAGAGAGAGAGATGTAGACAGAGAGAGATCTAGACAGAGAGAGAGATGTAGACAGAGAGAGAGATGTAGAGAGAGATGTAGAGAGAGATGTAGACAGAGAGAGAGATGTAGAGAGAGATGCAGAGATGTAGAGAGAGATGTAGACAGAGAGAGAGATGTAGAGAGAGATGCAGAGATGTAGAGAGAGAGATGTAAGACAGAGAGAGATGTAGACAGAGAGAGAGATGTAGAGAGAGATGCAGAGATGTAGAGAGAGAGATGTAGACAGAGAGAGAGATGTAGACAGAGAGATGTAGAGAGAGATGTAGAGATGTAGAGAGAGATGTAGACAGAGAGAGAGAGATGTAGAGATGTAGAGAGAGATGTAGACAGAGAGAGCGATGTAGACAGAGAGAGAGATGTAGACAGAGAGAGATGTAGACAGAGAGAGAGATGTAGACAGAGAGAGAGATGTAGACAGAGAGAGATGTAGACAGAGAGAGAGATGTAGACAGAGAGAGATGTAGACAGAGAGAGATGTAGACAGAGAGAGAGATGTAGACAGAGAGAGATGTAGACAGAGAGAGAGATGTAGACAGAGAGAGAGATGTAGACAGAGAGAGAGATGTAGACAGAGAGAGAGATGTAGACAGAGAGAGATGTAGACAGAGAGAGAGATGTAGACAGAGAGAGATCTAGACAGAGAGAGAGATGTAGACAGAGAGAGAGATGTAGAGAGAGAGAGATGTAGAGAGAGATGTAGACAGATGTAGAGAGAGATGCAGAGATGTAGAGAGAGAGATGTAGACAGAGAGAGAGATGTAGAGAGAGATGCAGAGATGTAGAGAGAGAGATGTAGACAGAGAGAGAGAGATGTAGACAGAGAGAGATGTAGACAGAGAGATGTAGACAGAGAGAGAGATGTAGACAGACAGAGAGATGTAGAGAGAGATGTAGACAGACAGAGAGATGATGTAGACCGAGAGAGAGATGCAGAGATGTAGAGAGAGATGTAGACAGAGAGAGAGATGTAGACAGAGAGAGAGATGTAGACGTAGAGAGATGTAGACAGAGAGATGTAGACAGAGAGATGTAGACAGAGAGATGTAGACGTAGAGAGCGATGTAGACGGAGAGAGCGATGTAGACGGAGAGAGCGATGTAGACGGAGAGAGAGATGTAGACAGAGAGAGAGATGTAGAGAGAGAGATGTAGAGAGAGAGATGTAGAGATGTAGAGAGAGAGATGTAGAGATGTAGATAGAGAGATGTAGACAGAGAGAGAGATGTAGAGAGAGAGATGTAGAGATGTAGAAAGAGAGATGTAGACGTAGAGAGAGATGTAGACAGAGAGAGAGATGTAGACAGAGAGAGAGATGTAGACAGAGAGAGATGTAGAGATGTAGACGTAGAGAGAGAGATGTAGACGTAGAGAGAGAGATGTAGACGTAGACAGAGAGATGTAGACAGAGATGTAGACGTAGACAGAGAGATGTAGACAGAGAGAGAGATGTAGACAGAGAGATGTAGAGATGTAGAGAGAGAGAGATGTAGACAGAGATGTAGACAGAGAGAGATGTAGACAGAGAGAGAGAGATGTAGACAGAGAGAGAGATGTAGACAGAGAGAGAGAGATGTAGACAGAGAGAGATATGTAGACAGAGAGAGCGATGTAGACAGACAGAGAGATGTAGAGAGAGATGTAGACAGACAGAGAGATGTAGACGTAGAGAGAGAGAGATGTAGACCGAGAGAGAGATGTAGAGAGAGATGCAGAGATGTAGAGAGAGAGATGTAGACAGAGAGAGAGATGTAGACAGAGAGAGAGATGTAGACAGAGAGAGATGTAGACAGAGAGAGAGATGTAGACAGAGAGAGAGATGTAGACAGAGAGAGATGTAGACAGAGAGAGAGATGTAGACAGAGAGAGATGTAGACAGAGAGAGATGTAGACAGAGAGAGAGATGTAGACAGAGAGAGAGATGTAGACAGAGAGAGAGATGTAGACAGAGAGAGAGATGTAGACAGAGAGAGATGTAGACAGAGAGAGAGATGTAGACAGAGAGAGATCTAGACAGAGAGAGAGATGTAGACAGAGAGAGAGATGTAGAGAGAGAGAGATGTAGAGAGAGATGTAGACAGAGAGAGAGATGTAGAGAGAGATGCAGAGATGTAGAGAGAGAGATGTAGACAGAGAGAGAGATGTAGAGAGAGATGCAGAGATGTAGAGAGAGAGATGTAAGACAGAGAGAGAGAGATGTAGACAGAGAGAGATGTAGACAGAGAGAGATATGTAGACAGAGAGAGCGATGTAGACAGACAGAGAGATGTAGAGAGAGATGTAGACAGACAGAGAGATGTAGACGTAGAGAGAGAGAGATGTAGACCGAGAGAGAGATGTAGAGAGAGATGCAGAGATGTAGAGAGAGAGATGTAGACAGAGAGAGAGATGTAGACAGAGAGAGAGATGTAGACAGAGAGAGAGAGATGTAGACAGAGAGAGAGATGTAGACAGAGAGAGAGATGTAGACAGAGAGAGATGTAGACAGAGAGAGATGTAGACAGAGAGAGAGATGTAGACAGAGAGAGAGATGTAGACAGAGAGAGAGATGTAGACAGAGAGAGATGTAGACAGAGAGAGAGATGTAGACAGAGAGAGATGTAGACAGAGAGAGAGATGTAGACAGAGAGAGATCTAGACAGAGAGAGAGATGTAGACAGAGAGAGAGATGTAGAGAGAGATGTAGAGAGAGATGTAGACAGAGAGAGAGATGTAGAGAGAGATGCAGAGATGTAGAGAGAGATGTAGACAGAGAGAGAGATGTAGAGAGAGATGCAGAGATGTAGAGAGAGAGATGTAAGACAGAGAGAGATGTAGACAGAGAGAGAGATGTAGAGAGAGATGCAGAGATGTAGAGAGAGAGATGTAGACAGAGAGAGAGATGTAGACAGAGAGATGTAGAGAGAGATGTAGAGATGTAGAGAGAGATGTAGACAGAGAGAGAGAGATGTAGAGATGTAGAGAGAGATGTAGACAGAGAGAGCGATGTAGACAGAGAGAGAGATGTAGACAGAGAGAGAGATGTAGACAGAGAGAGAGATGTAGACAGAGAGATGACAGAGAGAGAGATGTAGACAGAGAGAGATGTAGACAGAGAGAGATGTAGACAGAGAGAGAGATGTAGACAGAGAGAGATGTAGACAGAGAGAGAGATGTAGACAGAGAGAGATGTAGACAGAGAGAGAGATGTAGACAGAGAGAGAGATGTAGACAGAGAGAGATGTAGACAGAGAGAGAGATGTAGACAGAGAGAGATCTAGACAGAGAGAGAGATGTAGACAGAGAGAGAGATGTAGAGAGAGAGAGAGATGTAGAGAGAGATGTAGACAGAGAGAGAGATGTAGAGAGAGATGCAGAGATGTAGAGAGAGAGATGTAGACAGAGAGAGAGATGTAGAGAGAGATGCAGAGATGTAGAGAGAGAGATGTAAGACAGAGAGAGAGAGATGTAGACAGAGAGAGATGTAGACAGACAGAGAGAGATGTAGACAGACAGAGAGATGTAGAGAGAGATGTAGACAGACAGAGAGATGTAGACAGACCGAGAGAGAGATGTAGAGAGAGATGCAGAGATGAGAGACAGAGAGAGATGTAGACAGAGAGAGAGATGTAGAGATGTAGACAGAGAGAGAGATGTAGACAGAGAGAGATGTAGACAGAGAGAGATGTAGACAGAGAGAGAGATGTAGACAGAGAGAGAGATGAGAGATGTAGACAGAGAGAGATGTAGAGAGTAGAGATGTAGACAGAGAGAGAGATGATCTAGACAGAGAGAGAGATGTAGACAGAGAGAGAGATGAGAGAGAGATGTAGAGAGATGTAGACAGAGAGAGAGATGTAGAGAGAGATGCAGAGATGTAGAGAGAGATGTAGACAGAGAGAGAGATGTAGAGAGAGATGTAGAGATGTAGAGAGAGAGATGTAGAGAGAGAGAGAGATGTAGACAGAGAGAGAGAGATGTAGAGAGAGATGTAGACAGAGAGATGCAGAGATGTAGACAGAGAGATGTAGACAGAGAGAGAGATGTAGACAGAGATGTAGACAGAGATGTAGAGAGAGATGTAGACAGAGAGAGAGAGATGTAGAGATGAGAGAGAGATGTAGACAGAGAGAGATGTAGACAGAGAGAGATGTAGACAGAGAGAGATGTAGACAGAGAGAGAGATGTAGACAGAGAGAGAGATGTAGACAGAGAGAGATGTAGACAGAGAGAGAGATGTAGACAGAGAGAGATGTAGACAGAGAGAGATGTAGACAGAGAGAGAGATGTAGACAGAGAGAGATGTAGACAGAGAGAGAGATGTAGACAGAGAGAGATGTAGACAGAGAGAGAGATGTAGACAGAGAGAGATGTAGACAGAGAGAGAGATGTAGACAGAGAGAGAGATGTAGACGAGAGAGAGAGATGTAGAGAGAGAGAGAGATGTAGACAGAGAGAGCGATGTAGACAGAGAGAGAGATGTAGACAGAGAGATGTAGACAGAGAGATGTAAGACAGAGAGAGAGTGTGTTAGGTGTGTGTGTGTGTTTGGTGTGTGTGTTACAAAGACTCCCACGGAGACACACCCGTCAAGGTGATCCTAGATAAGGAATGTAGAAGAACAACTGTTCTCTTGACGAGAGAGAGAGAGAGAGAGAGACCTTCCAAAACACAGCAGCTGCTCACCTCTGCTCACTCTCCTCTCCTCTCCTCCCCTCTCCCCTCCTCTCCGATCCCATCCCCCCTCCTCTCCGATCCCATCCCCCCTCCTCCTCCTCCTCTCCGATCCCATCCCATCCCCCTCCTCCTCTCCCCTCCCCTCCTCTCCGATCCCATCCCCCCCTCTCCGATCCCATCCCCCCTCCTCCTCCTCCTCTCCGATCCCATCCCATCCCCCCTCCTCCTCTCTCCCTTCTCTTCAGCAGCCTCTCAGCATGTGGCAGGCTCCAGTTCTCTCGTTTCATCCCTCTGAAAGCCCCGGTACGAGATACAATGAGTGTTAGTAAGCCCACGCACACGGACAACACAGCATCATAAATGAATCATTCCTGTCTTGTCTCGCTACAGAGCTGAGAAGGGGATGAAGGGAGAGAGAAGGGGAGAGGAACGCAGAGAGAGAGAGAGAGAGAGAGAGAAATAGGAGGGAGAGAGAGAGGGAA
Source organism: Oncorhynchus nerka (assembly GCF_034236695.1). Lineage (NCBI taxonomy): Eukaryota > Metazoa > Chordata > Actinopteri > Salmoniformes > Salmonidae > Oncorhynchus > Oncorhynchus nerka. Next base: position 95,399,985 of record NC_088399.1, on the reverse strand, counting down.
TAGGAATTAAAATCAAATCAAAGTTCATTGGTCCCGAGAGAGAGAGGACAGGGAGAGAGAGAGAAGTGTTCAAAGACAGGTTTGCTGTTCACTTGAGCATTATGAGATGAAAGGAAGTTCCATGCAATAATGGCTCTATATAATACTGTTCACTTTCTGGAATTTGTTCTGGATTTGGGGACTGTGAAAAGACCCCTGGTGACATGTCTGGTGGGGTAAGTGTGTGTGTCAGAGATGTTTGTAAGCTGACTATGCAAACTCAAATCAAATCAAAATCAAATCTGATTTGATTTGATTTATGCAAACAATTGGGGATTTTCAACACAATGTTTCTTATAAAAAGAAGTGGCTTGCTTTTTGGAGTGTGGGGTCAAAATAAGCAGAGCATCTCTTTACTCCGGACAGACCTCTCCCCGTCTTTACAACCATTGAATCTATATGCTTTGGCCAGGACAGTTTACAATCGAAGGTAACGCCAAGTAATTTAGTTTCCTCAACTTGTTCAACAACCACACCATTACATACCAGATTCAGCTGAGGTCTAGAACTTCGGGAATGATTTGTACCAAATACAATGCTCTTAGTTTTAGAGATGTTCAAGGACCAGTTTATTACTGGCCACCCATTCCAAAACTGCAACTCTTTGTTAAGGGTTTCAGTGACTTCATTAGCTGTGGCTGCTGAGTGGTGTGTTGCTGAATTATCAGCATACATGGACAAACATGCTTTGTTTAATGCCAGTGGCAGGCCATTGGTAAAAATAGAAAAGAGTAGAGGGCCTAGAGAGATGCCTTGCGGTACACCATACTTTACTTGTTTGACATTAGAGAAGCTTCCACTAAAGAAAACCCTTTGAGTTCTATAGCTCTGAATCCACAATATGGCTGGTTGAAAAAACCATCACACATAAGTATTCTCAACCACAGGTTATGGTCAATAATATCAAAGGCTGCACTGAAATCCTACAGTCTTCTTCATATGAATTTATTTCAACCAATCGTCAGTCATTTGTGTCAGTGCAGTACATGTCGAGTACCCTTCTCTACAAGCATGCTGAAAGTCAGTTGTTAATTTGTTTACAGAGAAATAGCATTGTATTTGGTTAAACACAATTTTTCCCAACAATTTGCTAAGAGCTGTTAGGTCTGCTGATAGAACCAGTAAAAGCCGCTTCTTGGGTCTGGGTCTTTTTATACAATTGCTCACCATTAGATGTTGGCATTTCCTGCTTAAGTTTGTCCACTTTGCCAATGAAGTAATCATTAAAATAATTGGCAACATCAAATGGTTTTGTGATGAACAAGCCATCTGATTCGATGAAAGATGGAGTCGAATTTGTCTTTCTGCCCATAATTTAATTTAAAGTACGGCCAATGTTCGCAAAAGCCAAACGGCAAAAAACATTAATTCTAAATTCTATAATAATAAATAATATCTAACAAAAAATATATATTCTCCAATCAAGCATAGATTACTTGAAATGAAATACTGTACAGTTCCTGCATCTAGCCAGTTCCCGTGTCTAGCTAGGACTCCTCCCCCCGAAGGCACAACTTCCTGCCTTTTTATCTTATCACTAAAAAACACTTGCCACTGTACAATGAATGGGCAAGAGGGGGAGCTAAAAATATAAGTTGTACTAATAACAAAGGAAAATGTCTCCATCATAGTTCATGTGCAGAACAGCAGCATATTCACGGTCATTTTCAATCTCTCCTTGTCCCAGTCTGTAATCACCACCAGTTTTAAGATGACCACAATCATCTATGTGCATAAGAACTCTAAGGCTTCATGCCACAGTGATTACCATCCTGTAGGCCTCACTTCTGTGATCATGAAGTGTTGAGAGAGAGCATCAATAATATTGAAACTGGCATTCACGGACCTGCTGTTAGAGTGATGTCAGAATGACATAACCCTTCATGTTATTGGAAAGAATCACTGCATATCTCCATGAAAGAGATCTGTCGTTAATATCCCTCTTTATAAAGCCAGGCTATGAACTTGGCTCATTGAAGTCTTCATCCTCCAGTTCTGTCGACGTCTTTCTGTGCTGTTCAGTGTTCAGAGGATTTCAGTTGTTCAGCTGTCATGTTGAGTTGTCGTCCTTCACTGGGTGCTAATGAAATCCTTCCCACTGTGTCTGATGTGGAGAGGCCCAGACGGCATCGAGAGCTGGCTGAGGAACACCCACATACACACTGAGCAAGCGCACACACACACACACACACACACACACACACACACACACACTGAACACACACACACACACACACACACACACACACACACACACACACACACACACACACACACACACACACACACACACACTCCTCTCCTCTTTTTCTCATTACTCTTCTCTGAGGCGGCAGGTAACCTATTGGTTAGAGTGTTGGACTAGTAACCGGAAGGTTGCAAGATTGAATCCCTGAGCTGACAAGGTAAACATCTGTCGTTCTGCCACTGAACAGGCAGTTAACCCACTGTTCCCCGGTAGACCGTCATTGTAAATAATAATTAGTTTTCCTAACTGACTTGCCTCGTTAAATAAATAAAGAGACCTCATTAACACAGGTAGGTTCAGATGATTCGGAAACAATGAACCAGGAAAAAACACTCGGTCGCCGACCTCCAGTCTCAACGCGATATAAAATGTATTTATCGTGTTAATCAGGTTTATAATTGTATAAGGTTGTTTTGTATATACAGTAGGCCTCTATGTAAATAGTTCCGTATTAAGATTAATCAAGGTACGTGACAGGCGCTTGTGTTTAAGTGTTCATTTCAAGTAAAAAAGTTGAATTTGTAACAAGGGGCTAATTAAAACTTGCTTGTGAATTTTCTCTATATTCCAGTTTACGTAATGGAAGTTGTGTGAAACAGTTAGAAAGGTGTCCCGAATGACACCCTATTCCCTATATAGTGCACTACTTTAGACCAGAACCCTATGGAACCCTATTCCCTATATAGTCCACTTCTTTAGACCAGAACCCTATGGAACCCTATTCCCTATATAGTCCACTTCTTTAGACCAGAACCCTATGGAACCCTATTCCCTATATAGTCCACTTCTTTAGACCAGAACCCTATGGAACCCTATTCCCTATATAGTCCACTACTTTAGACCAGAACCCTATAGAACCCTATTCCCTATATAGTCCACTACTTTAGACCAGAGAACTTGGGTACCATTAGAATGTCAATTTAGAATGGAATTTTCATTTCTACTTTATTACGGGAAGTCACAATGTAATAAACGAGCTCGTCAGTTAACAGCCTCATAAAACTATAATACATTATAACACACACACACACACACACGATAAAGTCACCAAATTATTAACAACACAGAGCTTTTCTTTATTCTCTCTCTCTCTCTCTCTCTCCTCCCTCCCTCCCTCCCTCCCTCCCTCTCTCTCTCTCTCCATCCCTCCCTCCCTCCCTCCCTCCCTCCATCCCTCCCTATGGCCCTGCTCTCCTGCTGTTGAGGGAGTTAGATTAATGTTTCATTCCTCGAGTCACAAAGAGATAATCTTTCCAACACGGCTATCTATCCCCTGCCAGACCTCCATCAACACCATCTCCTGTCTCTCGTCTTCCCCTCCCTGCTTCTATCCATCCCCTGCCAGACATCCATCTCTCTCTCTCTTCCCCTCTACTTCCTCGTTCCCTCTATCCATCCCCTGCCAGACATCCATCTCTCTCTCTCTCTTCCCCTCTACTTCCTCATTCCCTCTATCCATCCCCTGCCAGACATCTCTCTCTCTCTCTCTCTCTCTTCCCCTCTACTTCCTCGTTCCCTCTATCCATCCCCTGCCAGACATCCATCTCTCTCTCTCTTCCCCTCTACTTCCTCGTTCCCTCTATCCATCCCCTGCCAGACATCCATCTCTCTCTCTCTCTCTCTCTTCCCCTCTACTTCCTCGTTCCCTCTATCCATCCCATGACAGACATCCATCTCTCTCTCTCTCTCTTCCCCTCTACTTCCTCGTTCCCTCTATCCATCCCCTGCCAGACATCCATCTCTCTCTCTCTCTTCCCCTCTACTTCCTCATTCCCTCTATCCATCCCCTGCCAGACATCTCTCTCTCTCTCTCTTCCCCTCTACTTCCTCGTTCCCTCTATCCATCGCTTTTCATCCCTCTACTTCCATTGCTTTCCCCAAAAGCTGTATCCCATCTAGACAAAACCTCCTCTCCTTCACTTCTCTGTCTCACTCCCTACATCCTTGTTTTATTTTAGGAGTTGGGCTAGAACTCAGGGATGTGTGTATGTGTTCGTGTGTGTGTGTGTGTAAAAAGGGTGGGGGTGATGTCACCCACATCCAACTTCATTTCCGTGCATCTGTCACTATGCCTACAGGCTCTGGTTGCCACAGGCGATGAGGAGAGGAGTTAAACACACTGGCAAGTCTCCCTTTCACATCTCACACTCCCTCTCTCGCTCTCTCTTTCTTTCGCTCCCCATATCTCTCTCTCTCTCTCTCTCTCTCTCTCTCTCTCTTTCTTTCGCTCCCCATCACTCTCTCCCCCTCTCTCTCTCCCTCCTTCTCTTCCTTCCCCCTCTCTTAAACCCCATCTCTCCCCCTCTCTCTCCCTCCTTCTCTTCCTTCCCCCTCTCTTAAACCCCATCTCTCCCCCTCTCTCTCCCTCCTTCTCTTCCTTCCCCCTCTCTTAAACCCCATCTCTCCCCCTCTCTCTCCCTCCCTCTCCTTCTCTTCCTTCCCCCCTCTTAAACCCCATCTCTCCCCCTCTCTCTCCCTCTCCCTTCTCTTCCTTCCCCCTCTATTAAACCCAATCTCTCCCCCTCTCTCTCTCTCCCTCTCCTTCTTCTTCCTTCCCCTCTCTTAAACCCCATCTCTCCCCTCTCTCCCCTCTCTCCTTCTCTTCCTTCCCCCTCTCTTAAACCCCATCTCTCCCCCTCTCTCTCCCTCTCTCTTCTTCCTCCCCCTCTATTAAACCCCATCTATCCCCCTCTCTCTCCCTCTCCTCCCTTCTCTTCCTTCCCCCTCTCTTAAACCCCATCTCTCCCCTCTCTCTCTCCATCCCTCCCCTTTAAATGCATCAGCATGTCCGTCATTGCTTGTCCCTCCAGCCTGTCAACACAGACAGAGCTGGAGACAAGGAAAGCACATGTTCACTTCTCTCACTTACTCTCACTTACTCTCTCTCTCTCTCTCTCTCTCTCTCCCTCTCTCTCTCTCTCTCTCTCCCTCTCTCTCCATCTCACAGCACCTTGAGAAGGCATTAGCTGTCTCCCTCTGGATTCTGTCATTTCTTCACCTCCCACTTAGAGGTGTGTGTGTGTGTGTGTGTGTGTGTGTGTATGCAGTTTGAAAAATGGCCTGTGAGCCATCTCGTTATAGAAATCTACACCTCAACTTTTCTGAAGAGCAGGCAGGTTTAATATTTCCAACTGTCAATACTTTCCCAACTTTTTCTCTGTGTGACATATCCCAGCTGTTATTTTCATCATTACACACATCTTTCACAATAGGCTTTAGGGTTTGTATTAAAAAAAACATCCGGAAAGATAATCTTAAGAAAATATCACTTAGCAACATGGTTAATTTCAATTATGGTCACACACTCTTCAATCCCTCTGCTGTGGTTGACTGGATAGACAGGGGGTGAGGTGGTTGACTGGATAGACAGGGGGTGAGGTGGTTGACTGGATAGACAGGGGGTGAGGTGGTTGACTGGATAGAGGGGGGGTGAGGTGGTTGACTGGATAGAGGAGGGGTGAGGTGGTTGACTGGATAGACAGGGTGAGGTGGTTGACTGGATAGACAGGGGGTGAGGTGGTTGACTGGATAGACGGGGTGAGGTGGTTGACTGGATAGACGGGGGTGAGGTGGTTGACTGGATAGATAGGGGGTGAGGTGGTTGACTGATAGACGGGGGTGAGGTGGTTGACTGGATAGAGGAGGGGTGAGGTGGTTGACTGGATAGACGGGGGTGAGGTGGTTGACTGGATAGACGGGGGTGAGGTGGTTGACTGGATAGACAGGGTGAGGTGGTTGACTGGATAGACAGGGTGAGGTGGTTGACTGGATAGACGGGGGTGAGGTGGTTGACTGGATAGATGTGGGTGAGGTGGTTGACTGGATAGAGGAGGGGTGAGGTGGTTGACTGGATAGACGGGGGTGAGGTGGTTGACTGGATAGATAGGGGGTGAGGTGGTTGACTGGATAGACGGGGGTGAGGTGGTTGACTGGATGGACAGGGGTGAGGTGGTTGACTGGCTAGACAGGGGGGTGAGGTGGTTGACTGGATAGACGGGGTGAGGTGGTTGACTGGAAAGACAGGGGTGAGGTGGTTGACTGGATAGACTGGGGGTGAAGTGGTTGACTGGATAGACAGGGGGTGAGGTGGTTGACTGGATAGACAGGGGTGAGGTGGTTGACTGGATAGACAGGGGTGAGGTGGTTGACTGGATAGACGGGGGTGAGGTGGTTGACTGGATAGAGGAGGGGTGAGGTGGTTGACTGGATAGACGGGGGTGAGGTGGTTGACTGGACAGACAGGGTGAGGTGGTTGACTGGATAGACAGGGTGAGGTGGTTGACTGGATAGATGGGGGTGAGGTGGTTGACTGGATAGACGGGGGTGAGGTGGTTGACTGGATAGACGGGGGTGAGGTGGTTGACTGGATAGACAGGGGGTGAGGTGGTTGACTGGATAGATGTGGGTGAGGTGGTTGACTGGATAGATGGGGGTGAGGTGGTTGACTGGATAGAGGAGGGGTGAGGTGGTTGACTGGATAGACAGGGGTGAGGTGGTTGACTGATAGACGAGGGGTGAGGTGGTTGACTGGATAGACAGGGGGTGAGGTGGTTGACTGGATAGACGGGGGTGAGGTGGTTGACTGGATAGACGGGGGTGAGGTGGTTGACTGGATAGAGGAGGGTGAGGTGGTTGACTGGAAAGACAGGGGTGAGGTGGTTGACTGGATAGACGGGGGTGAGGTGGTTGACTGGATAGACGGGGTGAGGTGGTTGACTGGATAGACTGGGGGTGAAGTGGTTGACTGGATAGACAGGGGGTGAGGTGGTTGACTGGATAGACAGGGGGTGAGGTGGTTGACTGGTTAGACGGGGTGAGGTGGTTGACTGGATAGACAGGGGTGAGGTGGTTGACTGGATAGACGGGGGTGAGGTGGTTGACTGGATAGACGGGGGGTGAGTTGGTTGACTGGATAGACGGGGGTGAGGTGGTTGACTGGATAGACAGGGTGAGGTGGTTGACTGGATAGACGGGGTGAGGTGGTTGACTAGGTAGACGGGGTGAGGTGGTTGACTGGATAGATAGGGGGTGAGGTGGTTGACTGGATAGACGGGGGGTGAGGTGGTTGACTGGATAGAGGAGGGGTGATGTGGTTGACTGGATAGAGGAGGGGTGAGGTGGTTGACTGGATAGATAGGGGTGAGGTGGTTGACTGGATAGATAGGGGGTGAGGTGGTTGACTGGATAGATAGGGGTGAGGTGGTTAACTGGATGGACAGGGTGAGGTGGTTGACTGGATAGACAGGGGTTGAGGTGGTTGACTGGATAGACAGGGGGTGAGGTGGTTGACTGGATAGACGGGGGTGAGGTGGTTGACTGGATAGATAGGGGTGAGGTGGTTAACTGGATAGACAGGGGGTGAGGTGGTTGACTGGATAGAGGAGGGGTGAGGTGGTTGACTGGATAGACGGGGTGAGGTGGTTGACTGGATAGACGGGGTGAGGTGGTTGACTGGATAGACGGGGTGAGGTGGTTGACTGGATAGACAGGGGGTGAGGTGGTTGACTGGATAGACGGGGTGAGGTGGTTGACTGGATAGAGGAGGGGTGAGGTGGTTGACTGAATAGATAGGGGTGAGGTGGTTGACTGGATAGATAGGGGGTGAGGTGGTTGACTGGATAGATAGGGGGTGAGGTGGTTGACTGGATAGACGGGGGTGAGGTGGTTGACTGGATAGAGGAGGGGTGAGGTGGTTGACTGGATAGACATGGTGAGGTGGTTGACTGGATAGACGGGGGTGAGGTGGTTGACTGGATAGACGGGGGTGAGGTGGTTGACTGGAGAGACGGGGAGAGGTGGTTGACTGGATAGACGGGGGTGAGGTGGTTGACTGACTGAGGTGGTTGATAGACGGGGGTTGAGGTGGTTGACTGGATAGACAGGGGGTGAGGTGGATGACTGGATAGACAGGGTGAGGTGGTTGACTGGATAGACGGGGGTGAGGTGGTTGACTGGATAGGCGGGGGTGAGGTGGTTGACTGGATAGACGGGGGTGAGGTGGTTGACTGGATAGAGGAGGGGTGAGGTGGTTGACTGGATAGAGGAGGGGTGAGGTGGTTGACTGGATAGACAGGGGGTGAGGTGGTTGACTGGATAGACGGGGGTGAGGTGGTTGACTGGATAGACGGGGGTGAGGTGGTTGAATGTTTTTCTCTACTCAGCCGAAGCGATCAGCCACACCGAGAGACCTCTTTAATTCCAAAACACTGTGCTCTGTGGTGTGGAGGCTGGTAGCTTTTAAGGCCTCTCTGAAGGGTTCTTTCAAGGGGTCTCTGAAGGGTTCTTTTAAGGCCTCTCTGAAGGTCATCATAGTTGAAAGATATATGTTGCGTAGAAACCCAAAGGTGGCGGCCAGCAGAGATAGATGGGATGGGCTGAGGGTTGGGATGGGATGGGCTGAGGGTTGGGATGGGATGGGCTGAGGGAAGCTGAGGATTGGGATTGGATGGGCTGAGGGTTGGGATGGGATGGGTTGAGGGTTGGTATGGGATGGGCTGAGGATTGGGATGGGTTGAGGGTTGGGATGTGATGTGCTGAGGGAAGCTGAGGGTTGGGATGGGCTGAGGGAAGCTGAGGGATGGGATGGGCTGAGGGAAGCTAAGGGTTGGGATGGGTTGAGGGAAGCTGAGGATGGGATGGGCTGAGGGGGAAGGGCTGAGGTTGGGATGGGCTGAGGGAAGCTGAGGGTTGGGATGGGATGGGTTGAGGGAAGCTGAGGTTGGGATGGGCTGAGGAAGCTGAGGGTTGGGATGGGATGGGCTGAGGGAAGCTGAGGGTTGGGATGGGATGGGCTGAGGGAAGCTGAGGGTTGGGATGGGATGGGCTGAGGGAAGCTGAGGGTTGGGATGGGATGGGCTGAGGGAAGCTGAGGGTTGGGATGGGATGGGCTGAGGGAAGCTGAGGGTTGGGATGGGATGGGCTGAGGGTTTTGATGGGATGGGCTGAGGGAAGCTGAGGGTTGGGATGGGATGGGCTGAGGATTGGGATGGGATGAGCTGTGGAAAGCTGAGGGTTGGGATGGAATGGGCTGAGGGAAGCTGAGGATTGGGATGTGCTGAGGGAAGCTGATGGATGGGATGCTGAGGGTTTTGATGGGATGGGCTGAGGGAAGCTGAGGGTTGGGATGGGATGGGCTGAGGGAAGCTGAGGGTTGGGATGGGATGGGCTGAGGGTTTTGATGGGATGGGCTGAGGGAAGCTGAGGGTTGGGATGGGATGGCCTGAGGGAAGCTGAGGGTTGGGATGGGATGGGCTGAGGGGATTGAGGAGGTTGGGATGGGCTGGCTGAGGAAGCTGAGGGTTGGGATGTGCTGAGGGAAGCTGATGGTTGGGATGGGATGGGCTGAGGGAAGCTGAGGGTTGGGATGGGATCTGCTGAGGGAAGCTGAGGGTTGGGATGGGCTGAGGGGAAGCTGAGGGTTGGGATGGGATGGGCTGAGGGAAGCTGAGGGTTGGGATGGGGGCTGAGGAAGCTGAGGGTTGGGATGATGGGATGGGCTGAGGGAAGCTGAGGGTTGGGATGGGATGGGCTGAGGAGGGAAGCTGAGGGTTGGGATGGGCTGAGGGAAGCTGAGGGTTGGGATGGGATGGGCTGAGGGAAGCTGAGGGTTGGGATGGGATGGGCTGAGGGAAGCTGAGGATTGGGATGGGCTGAGGGAAGCTGAGGATTGGGATGGGATGGCTGAGGGAAGCTGAGGGTTGGGATGGGATGGGTGAGGTTGGGATGGGATGAGGAAGCTGAGGATTGGGATGGGTTGAGGGTTGGGATGTGATGTGCTGAGGGAAGCTGAGGGTTGGGATGGGCTGAGGGAAGCTGAGGGATGGGATGGGCTGAGGGAAGCTAAGGGTTGGGATGGGTTGAGGGAAGCTGAGGATTGGGATGGGTTGACGGTTGGGATGGGATGGGCTGAGTGTTGGGATGGGCTGAGGAAAGCTGAGGGTTGGGATGGGATGGGCTGAGGGAAGCTGAGGGTTGGGATGGGCTGAGGGAAGCTGAGGGTTGGGATGGGATGGGCTGAGGGAAGCTGAGGGTTGGGATGGGATGGGCTGAGGGAAGCTGAGGGTTGGGATGGGCTGAGGGAAGCTGAGGGTTGGGATGGGATGGGCTGAGGGAAGCTGAGGGTTGGGATGGGATGGGCTGAGGGAAGCTGAGGGTTGGGAAGCTGGGGTGGGATGGGATGGGCTGAGGGAAGCTGAGGGTTGGGATGGGATGGGCTGAGGGAAGCTGAGGGTTGGGATGGGATGGGCTGAGGAAGCTGAGGATTGGGATGGGATGAGGCTGAGGGAAGCTGAGGGTTGGGATGGAATGGGCTGAGGGAAGCTGAGGGTTGGGATGGGATGGGCTGAGGGAAGCTGAGGGTTGGGATGGGATGGGCTGAGGATTGGGATGGGATGAGCTGTGGAAAGCTGAGGGTTGGGATGGAATGGGCTGAGGGAAGCTGAGGATTGGGATGTGCTGAGGGAAGCTGATGGTTGGGATGGGATGGGCTGAGGGAAGCTGAGGGTTGGGATGGGATCTGCTGAGGGAAGCTGAGGGTTGGGATGGGCTGAGGGAAGCTGAGGGTTGGGATGGGATGGGCTGAGGGAAGCTTGGGGTTGGGATGGGATGGGCTGAGGGAAGCTGTGGGTTGGGATGGGATGGGATGGGCTGAGGGAAGCTGAGGGTTGGGATGGATGGGCTGAGGGTTGGGATGGGATGGGCTGAGGGCTGGGGTTGGGATGGGATGGGCTGAGGGAAGCTGAGGGCTGGGATGGGATGGGCTGAGGAAGCTGAGGGTTGGGATGGGATGGGCTGAGGGAAGTTGAGGGTTGGGATGGGGGCTGAGGGAAGCTGAGGGTTGGGATGGGATGGGCTGAGGAAGCTGAGGGTTGGGATGGGATGGGAAGCTGAGGGTTGGGATGGGATGGGCTGAGGAAGCTGAGGGTTGGGATGGGCTGAGGGAAGCTGAGGGTTGGGATGGGATGGGCTGAGGAAGCTGAGGGTTGGGATGGGATGGGCTGAGGGAAGCTGAGGGTTGGGATGGATGCTGAGGGAAGCTGAGGGTTGGGATGGGCTGAGGGAAGCTGAGGGTTGGGATGGGATGGGCTGAGGAAGCTGAGGGTTGGGATGGGATGGGCTGAGGGAAGCTGAGGGTTGGGATGGGATGGGCTGAGGGAAGCTGAGGGTTGGGATGGGCTGAGGGAGGGTTGGGAGGGATGGGCTGAGGGAAGCTGAGGGTTGGGATGGGATGATGGGCTGAGGGAAGCTGAGGGTTGGGATGGGATGGGCTGAGGGAAGCTGAGGGTTGGGATGGGATGGGCTGAGGGAAGCTGAGGGTTGGGATGGGATGGGCTGAGGGAAGCTGAGGGTTGGGATGGGATGCTGAGGGAAGCTGAGGGTTGGGATGGGATGGATGGGCTGAGGGAAGCTGAGGGTTTTGATGGGATGGGCTGAGGGAAGCTGAGGGTTGGGATGGGATGGCCTGAGGGAAGCTGAGGGTTGGGATGGGATGGGCTGAGGATTGGGATGGGATGAGCTGTGGAAAGCTGAGGGTTGGGATGTGCTGAGGGAAGCTGATGGTTGGGATGGGATGGGCTGAGGGAAGCTGAGGATTGGGATGGGATGGGCTGAGGAAGCTGAGGTTGGGATGGGGTTGGGATGGGCTGAGGGAAGCTGAGGGTTGGGATGGGATGGGATTGGGATGGGCTGAGGAAGCTGAGGGTTGGGATGGGATGGGCTGAGGAAGCTGAGGGTTGGGATGGATGGGCTGAGGTTGGGGTTGGGATGGGATGGGCTGAGGGAAGCTGAGGGTTGGGATGGGATGGGCTGAGGAAGCTGAGGGTTGGGATGGGATGGGCTGAGGGAAGCTGAGGGTTGGGATGGGCTGAGGGAAGCTGAGGGTTGGGATGGGATGGGCTGAGGGAAGCTGAGGGTTGGGATGGGATGGGCTGAGGGAAGCTGAGGGTTGGGATGGGATGGGCTGAGGGAAGCTGAGGGTTGGGATGGGCTGAGGGAAGCTGAGGGTTGGGATGGGATGGGCTGAGGATGGGCTGGGATGGAAGCTGAGGGTTGGGATGGGATGGGCTGAGGGAAGCTGAGGGTTGGGATGGGATGGGAAGCTGAGGGGGATGGGATGGGATGGGCTGAGGCTGAGGGTTGGGATGGGATGGGCTGAGGAAGCTGAGGTTGGGATGGGATGGGCTGAGGAAGCTGAGGGTTGGGATGGGATGAGGAAGCTGAGGGTTGGGATGGGATGGGCTGAGGGAAGCTGAGGGTTGGGATGGGAGGGGCTGAGGGTTGGGATGGGATGGGCTGAGGGAAGCTGAGGGTTGGGATGGGATGGGCTGAGGAAGCTGAGGGTTGGGATGGGATGGGCTGAGGGAAGCTGAGGGTTGGGATGGGATGGGCTGAGGGAAGCTGAGGGTTGGGATGGGATGGGCTGAGGGAAGCTGAGGGTTGGGATGGGATGGGCTGAGGATTGGGATGGGATGGGCTGTGGAAAGCTGAGGGTTGGGATGGGATGGGCTGAGGGAAGCTGAGGGTTGGGATGGGCTGAGGGAAGCTGAGGGTTGGGATGGGATGGGCTGAGGGAAGCTGAGGGTTGGGATGGGATGGGCTGAGGAAGCTGAGGGTTGGATGATGGGCTGAGGGAAGCTGAGGGTTGGGATGGGATTGATGGGCTGAGGGTTGGGATGGGATGGGCTGAGGGAAGCTGAGGGTTGGGATGGGATGGGCTGAGGAAGCTGAGGGTGGGATGGGATGGGCTGAGGATTGGGATGGGATGGGCTGAGGGAAGCTGAGGGTTGGGATGGATGGGCTGAGGGAAGCTGAGGGTTGGGATGGGCTGAGGGAAGCTGAGGGTTGGGATGGGTTGGGATGAGGGTTGGGATGGGCTGAGGGAAGCTGAGGGTTGGGATGGGATTGAGGGTTGAGGATGGGATGGGGATGGGAAGCTTGAGGGTTGGGATGGGATGGGCTGAGGGAAGCTGAGGGTTGGGATGGGCTGAGGGAAGCTGAGGGTTGGGATGGGCTGAGGGAAGCTGAGGGTTGGGATGGGATGGGCTGAGGGAAGCTGAGGGTTGGGATGGGATGGGAGGAAGCTGAGGGTTGGGATGGGATGGGCTGAGGAAGCTGAGGTTGGGATGGGCTGAGGCTGAGGGTTGGGATGGGATGGGCTGAGGGAAGCTGAGGTTGGGATGGGCTGAGGGCTGAGGGTTGGGATGGGATGGGCTGAGGGAAGCTGAGGGTTGGGATGGGATGGGCTGAGGAAGCTGAGGGTTGGGATGGGATGGGCTGAGGGAAGCTGAGGTTGGGATGGGATGGGCTGAGGGAAGCTGAGGGTTGGGATGGGATGGGCTGAGGGAAGCTGAGGGTTGGGATGGGATGGGCTGAGGAAGCTGAGGGTTGGGATGGGATGGGCTGAGGGAAGCTGAGGGTTGGGATGGGCTGAGGGAAGCTGAGGGTTGGGATGGGATGGGCTGAGGCTGAGGGTTGGGATGGGATGGGCTGAGGGTTGGGATGGGAGCTGAGGGTTGGGATGGGATGGGCTGAGGGAAGCTGAGGTTGGGATGGGATGAGGGAAGCTGAGGGTTGGGATGGGATGGGAAGCTGAGGATGGGCTGAGGGTTGGGATGGGCTGAGGAAGCTGAGGGTTGGGATGGGATGGGCTGAGGGAAGCTGAGGGTTGGGATGGGCTGAGGGAAGCTGAGGGTTGGGATGGGATGGGCTGAGGGTTGGGATGGGATGGGGGATGGGCTGAGGGAAGCTGAGGGTTGGGATGGGATGGGCTGAGGGAAGCTGAGGGTTGGGATGGGCTGAGGGAAGCTGAGGATTGGGATGGGATGGGCTGAGGGTTGGGATGGGATGGGATGGGATGAGGAAGCTGAGGGTTGGATGGGATGGGCTGGGATGGGCTGAGGGAAGGGAGGGTTGGGATGGGATGGGCTGAGGGTTGGGATGGGATGGGCTGAGGGAAGCTGAGGGTTGGGATGGGATGGGCTGAGGAAGCTGAGGGTTGGGATGGGCTGAGGGAAGCTGAGGATTGGGATGGGTTGGGATGGGAGGGCTGGAGGGTTGGGATGGCTGAGGGTTGGGATGGGATGGGCTGAGGGAAGCTGAGGTTGGGATGGGATGGGCTGAGGGAAGCTGAGGGTTGGGATGGGATGGGCTGAGGAAGCTGAGGGTTGGGATGGGATGGGCTGAGGGAAGCTGAGGGTTGGGATGGGATGGGCTGAGGGAAGCTGAGGGTTGGGATGGGATGGGCTGAGGGTTGGGATGGGATGGGCTGAGGAAGCTGAGGGTTGGGATGGGATGGGCTGAGGGAAGCTGAGGGATGGGATGGGGATGGGCTGGGAGGGAAGCTGAGGGTTGGGATGGGCTGAGGGAAGCTGAGGGTTGGGATGGGATGGGCTGAGGGAAGCTGAGGGTTGGGATGGGAGGGTTGGGATGGGATGGCTGAGGGTTGGGATGGGATGGGCTGAGGGAAGCTGAGGGTTGGGATGGGATGGGCTGAGGGTTGAGGATTGGGATGGATGGGCTGAGGGTTGGGGTTGGGATGGGAATTGAGGGTTGGGAGCTGAGGGTTGGGATGGGCTGAGGGAAGCTGAGGATTGGGATGGGATGGGCTGAGGGAAGCTGAGGGTTGGGATGGGATGGGCTGAGGGAAGCTGAGGGTTGGGATGGGCTGAGGGAAGCTGAGGGTTGGGATGGGATGGGCTGAGGGAAGCTGAGGGTTGGGATGGGATGGGCTGAGGGAAGCTGAGGATTGGGATGGGCTGAGGGAAGCTGAGGGTTGGGATGGGATGGGCTGAGGGTTGGGATGGGATGGGATGAGGGGAAGCTGATTGGGATGGGCTGAGGGAAGCTGAGGGTTGGGATGGGATGGGCTGAGGGAAGCTGAGGGTTGGGATGGGCTGAGGGAAGCTGAGGGTTGGGATGGGATGGGCTGAGGGAAGCTGAGGGTTGGGATGGGATGGCTGAGGGAAGCTGAGGGTTGGGATGGGATGGATGGAGGGTTGGGATGGAAGGGCTGAGGGTTGGGATGGGATGGGCTGAGGGAAGCTGAGGGTTGGGATGGGCTGAGGGAAGCTGAGGGTTGGGATGGGATGGGCTGGGGAAGCTGAGGGTTGGGATGGGATGGGCTGAGGGAAGCTGAGGGTTGGGATGGGATGGGCTGAGGGAAGCTGAGGTTGGGATGGGATGGTGCTGAGGGTTGGGATGGGATGGGCTGAGGGATTGGGATGGGATGAGCTGAGGGTTGGGATGGGATGGGCTGAGGAAGCTGAGGGTTGGGATGGGATGGGCTGAGGAAGCTGAGGGTTGGGATGGGCTGAGGGAAGCTGAGGGTTGGGATGGGATGAGGCTGAGGGAAGCTGAGGGTTGGGATGGGATGGGCTGAGGGAAGCTGAGGGTTGGGATGGGATGGGCTGAGGGAAGCTGAGGGTTGGGATGGGATGGGCTGAGGGTTGGGATGGGATGGGCTGGGGGCTGAGGATGGGATGGGATGGGCTGAGGGAAGCTGAGGATTGGGATGGGATGGGCTGAGGGTTGGGATGGGATGGGCTGAGGAAGCTGAGGGTTGGGATGGGATGGGCTGAGGGAAGCTGAGGGTTGGGATGGGATGGGCTGAGGGAAGCTGAGGATGGGATGGGCTGAGGGAAGCTGAGGGTTGGGATGGGATGGGCTGAGGGAAGCTGAGGGTTGGGATGGGATGGGCTGAGGGAAGCTGAGGGTTGGGATGGGCTGAGGAAAGCTTGAGGATTGGGATGGGATGGGCTGAGGGAAGCTGAGGGTTGGGATGGGATGAGGGAAGCTGAGGGTTGGGATGGGATGGGCTGAGGGAAGCTGGGGGTTGGGATGGGCTGAGGAAGCTGAGGGTTGGGATGGGATGGGCTGAGGGAAGCTGAGGGTTGGGATGGGCTGAGGAAGCTGAGGGTTGGGATGGGATGAGGGAAGCTGAGGGTTGGGATGGGATGGGCTGAGGAAGCTGAGGGTTGGGATGGATGGGCTGGGGAGCTGAGGGTTGGGATGGGATGGGCTGAGGGAAGCTGAGGGTTGGGATGGGATGGGCTGAGGGAAGCTGAGGGTTGGGATGGGCTGAGGGAAGCTGAGGGTTGGGATGGGATGGGCTGAGGGAAGCTGAGGGTTGGGATGGGATGGGCTGAGGGAAGCTGAGGGTTGGGATGGGCTGAGGAAGCTGAGGGTTGGGATGGGATGGGCTGAGGGAATGGGCTGAGGGAAGCTGAGGTTGGGATGGGATGGGCTGAGGGAAGCTGAGGGTTGGGATGGGATGAGGGAAGCTGAGGGTTGGGATGGATGGGCTGAGGGAAGCTTGGGATTGGGATGGGCTGAGGGAAGCTGTGGGTTGGGATGGGATGGGCTGAGGGAAGCTGAGGGTTGGGATGGGATGGGCTGAGGGAAGCTTGGGGATGGGATGGGCTGAGGGAAGCTGAGGGTTGGGATGGGATGGGCTGAGGGAATGCTGAGGGTTGGGATGGGCTGAGGGAAGCTGAGGGTTGGGATGGGATGGGCTGAGGGAAGCTGAGGGTTGGGATGGGATGGGCTGAGGGAAGCTGGGATGGGATGGGGAAAGCTGAGGGTTGGGATGGGCTGAGGAAGCTGAGGGTTGGGATGGGATGGGCTGAGGGAAGCTGAGGGTTGGGATGGATGGGCTGAGGGAAGCTGAGGGTTGGGATGGGCTGAGGAAGCTGAGGGTTGGGATGGGATGGGCTGAGGAAGCTGAGGGTTGGGATGGGATGGGCTGAGGGCTGAGGGTTGGGATGGGATGGGCTGAGGAAGCTGAGGGAAGCTGAGGTTGGGATTGGGATGGGCTGAGGTTGGGATGGGATGGGCTGAGGAAGCTGAGGGTTGGGATGGGCTGAGGAAGCTGAGGGTTGGGATGGGATGGGCTGAGGGAAGCTGAGGGTTGGGATGGGATGGGCTGAGGGAAGCTGAGGGTTGGGATGGGATGAGGGAAGCTGAGGGGTTGGGATGGGATGGGCTGAGGGAATGGGCTGAGGGCTGAGGTTGGGATGGGATGGGCTGAGGGAAGCTGAGGGTTGGGGATGGGCTGAGGGAAGCTGAGGGTTGGGATGGGATGGGCTGAGGGAAGCTGAGGGTTGGGATGGGATGGGCTGAGGGAAGCTGAGGGGGATTGGGGCTGAGGGATGGGCTGAGGGAAGCTGAGGGTTGGGATGGGATGAGGAGAAGCTGAGGGTTGGGATGGGATGGGCTGAGGGAAGCTGAGGGTTGGGATGGGATGGGCTGAGGGTTGGGATGGCTGAGGGTTGGGATGGGATGGGCTGAGGGAGGGTTGGGAAGCTGAGGGTTGGGATGGGATGGGCTGAGGGCTTTGGGATGGGCTGAGGAAGCTTGGGATGGGATGGGCTGAGGGAGGAAGCTGAGGGTTGGGATGGGATGGGCTGAGGGAAGCTGAGGGTTGGGATGGGATGGGCTGAGGGCTGAGGGTTGGGATGGGCTGAGGGAAGCTGAGGGTTGGGATGGGATGGGCTGAGGGAAGCTGAGGGTTGGGATGGGATGGGAAGGGCTGAGGAAGCTGGGATGGGATGGGCTGAGGGAAGCTGAGGGTTGGGATGGGATGGGCTGAGGGAAGCTGAGGGTTGGGATGGGATGGGCTGAGGGAAGCTGAGGGTTGGGATGGGCTGAGGGAATGGGATGGCTGAGGGTTGGGATGGGATGGGCTGAGGAAGCTGAGGGTGGGATGGGATGGGCTGAGGGAAGCTGAGGGTTGGGATGGGCTGAGGAAGCTGAGGTTGGGATGGGATGGGCTGAGGGAAGCTGAGGGTTGGGATGGGATGGGCTGAGGGAAGGAGGGTTGGGATGGGCTGAGGGAAGCTGAGGGTTGGGATGGGATGGGCTGAGGGGTTGAGGATGGGATGGGCTGGGAAGCTGAGGGTTGGGATTGGGATGGGGGCTGAGGAAGCTGAGGTTGGGATGGGATGGGCTGAGGGAAGCTGAGGGTTGGGATGGGCTGAGGGAAGCTGAGGGTTGGGATGGGATGGGCTGAGGGAAGCTGAGGGTTGGGATGGGATGGGCTGAGGGAAGCTGAGGGTTGGGATGGGGAGGGAAGCTGAGGGTTGGGATGGGCTGAGGAAGCTGAGGGTTGGGATGGGATGGGCTGAGGGAAGCTGAGGGTTGGGATGGGATGGGCTGAGGGAAGCTGAGGGTTGGGATGGGATGGGCTGAGGGAAGCTGAGGGTTGGGATGGGATGGGCTGAGGAAGCTGAGGGTTGGGATGGGCTGAGGCTGAGGAAGCTGAGGGTTGGGATGGGATGGGCTGAGGAAGCTGAGGGTTGGGATGGGATGAGGGAAGCTGAGGTTGGGATGGGCTGAGGAAGCTGAGGTTGGGATGGGATGGGCTGAGGAAGCTGAGGGTTGGGATGGGATGGGCTGAGGAAGCTGAGGTTTGGGATGGGATGGGCTGAGGAAGCTGAGGGTTGGGATTGGATGGGCTGAGGGAAGCTGAGGGTTGGGATGGGCTGATGGGCTGAGGGTTGGGATGGGATGGGCTGAGGGAAGCTGAGGGTTGGGATAGGATGGGCTGAGGGTTGGGATGGGCTGAGGGAAGCTGAGGGTTGGGATGGGATGGGCTGAGGGAAGCTGAGGGTTGGGATGGGATGGGCTGAGGGAAGCTGAGGGTTGGGATGGGATGGGCTGAGGGAAGCTGAGGGTTGGGATGGGATGGGCTGAGGGAAGCTGAGGGTTGGGATGGGATGGGCTGAGGGAAGCTGAGGGTTGGGATGGATGGGCTGAGGAAGCTGAGGGTTGGGATGGGCTGAGGGAAGCTGAGGGTTGGGATGGGATGGGCTGAGGAAGCTGAGGGTTGGGATGGATGGGCTGAGGAAGCTGAGGGTTGGGATGGGATGGGCTGAGGGAAGCTGAGGGTTGGGATGGGATGGGCTGAGGAAGCTGAGGGTTGGGATGGGATGGGCTGAGGGAAGCTGAGGGTTGGGATGGGATGGGCTGAGGAAGCTGAGGGTTGGGATGGGCTGAGGAAAGCTGAGGATTGGGATGGGATGGGCTGAGGGAAGCTGAGGGTTGGGATGGGATGGGCTGAGGGAAGCTGAGGGTTGGGATGGGCTGAGGGAAGCTGAGGGTTGGGATGGGCTGGGGGAAGGGCTGAGGGCTGAAAAATGATGGGATGGGCTGAGGGAAGCTGAGGATTGGGATGGGCTGAGGAAGCTGAGGGTTGGGATGGGATGGGCTGAGGAAGCTGAGGGTTGGGATGGGATGGGCTGAGGGTTGGGAAGCTGAGGGTTGGGATTGGGGGATGGGATGGGCTGAGGAAGCTGGGCTGAGGGAGGGTTGGGATGGGCTGAGGAAGCTGAGGGTTGGGATGGGAGGGCTGAGGAAGCTGAGGGTTGGGATGGGATGGGCTGAGGGAAGCTGGGGTTGGGATGGGCTGAGGAAGCTGAGGGTTGGGATGGGATGGGCTGAGGGAAGCTGAGGGTTGGGATGGGATGGGCTGAGGGAAGCTGAGGGTTGGGATGGGCTGAGGAGGAATCTGAGGGTTGGGATGGGATGGGCTGAGGGAAGCTGAGGTTGGGATGGGATGGGCTGAGGGAAGCTGAGGGTTGGGATGGGATGGGCTGAGGGAAGCTGAGGGTTGGGATGGGATGGGCTGAGGGAAGCTGAGGGTTGGGATGGGATGGGCTGAGGGAAGCTGAGGGTTGGGATGGGATGGGCTGAGGGAAGCTGAGGGTTGGGATGGGATGGGCTGAGGGAAGCTGAGGGTTGGGATGGGGGAAGCTGGATGGAGGGAAGCTGAGGGTTGGGATGGGATGGGCTGAGGGAAGCTGAGGGTTGGGATGGGATGGGTTGGAGGGTTGAGGGAAGCTGAGGGTTGGGATGGGATGGGCTGAGGGGAAGCTGAGGGTTGGGATGGGATGGGCTGAGGAAGCTGAGGGTTGGGATGGGATGGGCTGAGGGTTGGGATGGATGGGCTGAGGGAAGTTGAGGGTTGGGATGGGATGGGCTGAGGGAAGCTGAGGGTTGGGATGGGCTGAGGAAGCTGAGGGTTGGGATGGGATGGGCTGAGGGAAGCTGAGGGTTGGGATGGGATGGGCTGAGGGAAGCTGAGGGTTGGGATGGGCTGAGGGGAAGCTGAGGGTTGGGATGGGCTGAGGAAGCTGAGGGTTGGGATGGGATGGGCTGAGGAAGCTGAGGGTTGGGATGGGATGGGCTGAGGGGAAGCTGAGGGGGATGGGATGGGCTGAGGAAGCTGAGGGTTGGGATGGGATGGGCTGAGGGAAGCTGAGGGTTGGGATGGGATGGGCTGAGGGAAGCTGAGGGTTGGGATGGGATGGGCTGAGGAAGCTGAGGGTTGGGATGGGTTGAGGAAAGCTGAGGATTGGGATGGGCTGAGGATGTGATGGGCTGAGGGAAGCTGAGGGTTGGGATGGGATGGGCTGAGGAAGCTGAGGGTTGGGATGGGATGGGGAAGCTGAGGGTTGGGATGGGATGGGCTGAGGGAAGCTGAGGGTTGGGATGGGATGGGCTGAGGGTTGAGGGTTGGGATGGGAAGGGCTGAGGGAAGCTGAGGGTTGGGATGGGATGGGCTGAGGGAATCTGTGGGTTGGGATGGGCTGAAGGAAGCTGTGGGTTGGGATGGGATGGGCTGAGGGAAGCTGAGGGTTGGGATGGGATGGGCTGAGGAAGCTAAGGGTTGGGATGGGCTGAGGGAAGCTGGGATGGGATGGGTTGAGGGTTGATGTTGAGGGATGGGATGGGCTGAGGGAAGCTGAGGGTTGGGATGGGATGGGCTGAGGGAAGCTGAGGGTTGGGATGGGCTGAGGGAAGCTGAGGGTTGGGATGGGAAGGGCTGAGGGAAGCTGAGGGTTGGGATGGGATGGGCTGAGGGAAGCTGAGGGATTGGGATGGGCTGAGGAAGCTGAGGGTTGGGATGGGATGGGCTGAGGAAGCTGAGGGTTGGGATGGGATGGGCTGAGGGAAGCTGAGGGTTGGGATGGGCTGAGGAAGCTGAGGGTTGGGATGGGATGGGCTGAGGGAAGCTGAGGGTTGGGATGGGATGGCTGAGGAAGCTGAGGGTTGGGATGGGATGGGCTGAGGGAAGCTGAGGGTTGGGATGGGCTGAGGGAAGCTGAGGGTTGGGATGGGATGGGCTGAGGAAGCTGAGGGTTGGGATGGGATGGGCTGAGGGAAGTGAGGGTTGGGATGGGATGGGCTGAGGGAAGCTGAGGGTTGGGATGGGATGGGCTGAGGGAAGCTGAGGGTTGGGATGGGATGAGGAAGCTGAGGGTTGGGATGGGATGGGCTGAGGGAAGTTGAGGTTTGTTGAGGGATGGGCTGAGGGTTGGGATGGGATGTGCTGAGGGTTGGGATGGGCTGAGGGAAGCTGAGGGTTGGGATGGGATGGGCTGAGGGAAGCTGAGGGTTGGGATGGGGGCTGAGGGAAGCTGAGGGTTGGGATGGGATGGGCTGAGGGAAGCTGAGGGTTGGGATGGGATGGGCTGAGGGAAGCTGAGGGTTGGGATGGGCTGAGGAAGCTGAGGGTTGGGATGGGATGGGCTGAGGAAGCTGAGGGTTGGGATGGGATGGGCTGAGGAAGCTGAGGGTTGGGATGGGATGGGCTGAGGGAAGCTGAGGGTTGGGATGGGATGGGCTGAGGGAAGCTGGGGTTGGGATGGGCTGAGGAAGCTGAGGGTTGGGATGGGATGGGCTGAGGAAGCTGAGGTTGGGATGGGATGGGCTGAGGAAGCTGAGGGTTGGGATGGGATGGGCTGAGGATGGGAAGCTGAGGGTTGGGAGGGATTGAGGATGGGATGGGCTGAGGAAGCTGAGGGTTGGGATGGGATGGGCTGAGGGAAGCTGAGGGTTGGGATGGGATGGGCTGAGGGAAGCTGAGGTTGGGATGGGATGGGCTGAGGGAAGCTGAGGGTTGGGATGGGATGGGCTGAGGGAAGCTGAGGGTTGGGATGGATGGGCTGAGGGAAGCTGAGGGTTGGGATGGGATGGGCTGAGGGAAGCTGAGGGTTGGGATGGGATGGGCTGAGGGAAGCTGAGGGTTGGGATTGGGATGAGGGAAGCTGAGGGTTGGGATGGGATGGGCTGAGGGAAGCTGAGGGTTGGGATGGGATGGGCTGAGGGTTGGGATGGGATGCATGAGGGAAGCTGAGGGATTGGGAGGGATGGGCTGAGGAAGCTGAGGGTTGGGATGGGATGGGCTGAGGGGATGGGATGGGCTGAGGGAAGCTGAGGGTTGGGATGGGCTGAGGAAAGCTGAGGATTGGGATGGGTGAGGGTTGGGATGGATGGGCTGAGGGAAGTTGGGAGGGATGGGCTGAGGAAGCTGAGGGTTGGGATGGGATGGGCTGAGGGAAGCTGAGGGTTGGGATGGGATGGGCTGAGGGAAGCTGAGGGTTGGGATGGGATGGGCTGAGGGAAGCTGAGGGTTGGGATGGGATGGGCTGAGGGAATCTGAGGGTTGGGAGGGATGGGATGGGCTGAGGAAGCTGAGGGTTGGGATGGGATGGGCTGAGGAAGCTGAGGGTTGGGATGGGATGGGCTGAGGAAGCTGAGGGTTGGGATGGGCTGAGGAAGCTGAGGTTGGGATGGGATGGGGGTTGAGGGAAGCTGAGGGTTGGGATGGGGTGGGATGGGAAGGGCTGAGGAAGCTGAGGGTTGGGATGGGCTGGGCTGAGCTGAGGGTTGGGATGGGATGGGCTGAGGGAAGCTGAGGGTTGGGATGGGATGGGCTGAGGGAAGCTGAGGGTTGGGATGGGCTGAGGGGAAGCTGAGGGTTGGGATGGGATGGGCTGAGGGAAGCTGAGGGTTGGGATGGGATGGGCTGAGGGAAGCTGAGGGTTGGGATGGGCTGAGGGAAGCTGAGGGTTGGGATGGATGGGGTTGGGATGGGATGGGCTGAGGGAAGCTGAGGGTTGGGATGGGATGGGCTGAGGAAGCTGAGGGTTGGGATGGGATGGGCTGAGGAAGCTGAGGGTTGGGATGGGATGGGCTGAGGGAAGCTGAGGGTTGGGATGGGATGGGCTGAGGGAAGCTGAGGGTTGGGATGGGATGGGCTGAGGGAAGCTGAGGGTTGGGATGGGATGGGCTGAGGAAGCTGAGGGTTGGGATGGGATGGGCTGAGGGAAGCTGAGGGTTGGGATGGGATGGGCTGAGGGAAGCTGAGGGTTGGGATGGGATGGGCTGAGGGAAGCTGAGGGTTGGGATGGGATGGGCTGAGGGAAGCTGAGGGTTGGGATGGGATGGGCTGAGGAAGCTGGGATGGGATGGGCTGAGGGCTGAGGGTTGGGATGGGATGGGTTGAAGGAGGTTGGCTGGGGTTGGGATGGGATGGGCTGAGGGAAGCTGAGGATTGGGATGGGATGAGGCTGAGGGGAAGCTGAGGGTTGGGATGGGATGGGCTGAGGGAAGCTGAGGGTTGGGATGGGATGGGCTGAGGGAAGCTGAGGGTTGGGATGGGATGGCTGAGGGAAGCTGAGGGTTGGGATGGATGGGATGAGGAGGAAGCTGAGGGTTGGGATGGGATGGGCTGAGGGAAGCTGAGGGTTGGGATGGGATGGGCTGAGGGAAGCTGAGGGTTGGGATGGGCTGATGGGCTGAGGGAATGGGTGAGGGTTGGGATGGATGGCTGAGGGAAGCTGAGGGTTGGGATGGGATGGGCTGAGGAAGCTGAGGGTTGGGATGGGCTGAGGGAAGCTGAGGGTTGGGATGGGATGGGCTGAGGAAGCTGAGGTTGGGATGGGATGGGCTGAGGAAGCTGAGGGTTGGGATGGGCTGAGGGAAGGAGGGTTGGGATGGGAGGGCTGAGGGTTGGGATGGGATGGGCTGAGGAAGCTGAGGGTTGGGATGGGATGGGCTGAGGAAGCTGAGGGTTGGGATGGGATGCTGAGGGAAGCTGAGGGTTGGGATGGGATGGGCTGAGGAAGCTGAGGGTTGGGATGGGATGGGCTGAGGGAAGCTGAGGGTTGGGATGGGATGGGCTGAGGGAAGCTGAGGGTTGGGATGGGCTGAGGGAAGCTGAGGGTTGGGATGGGATGGGCTGAGGGAAGCTGAGGGTTGGGATTGGGATGGGCTGAGGGCTGAGGGTTGGGATGGGATGGGATGAGGGAAGCTGGGGGAGCTGAGGGTTGGGATGGGATGGGGGCTGAGGAAGCTGAGGGTTGGGATGGATGGGCTGAGGAAGCTGAGGGTTGATGGGAAGGGCTGAGGGTTGGGATGGGATGGGCTGAGGGAAGCTGAGGGTTGGGATGGGATGGGCTGAGGGAAGCTGAGGGTTGGGATGGGCTGAGGGGGTTGGGATGGGATGGCTGAGGCTGAAGGAAGCTGAGGGTTGGGATGGGATGGGCTGAGGGAAGCTGAGGGTTGGGATGGGATGGGCTGAGGGAAGCTTGGGATGGGATGGGCTGAGGGAAGCTGAGGGTTGGGATGGGATGGGCTGAGGGAAGCTGAGGATTGGGATGGGATGGAGGGAAGCTGAGGTTGGGATGGGCTGAGGAGAAGCTGAGGGTTGGGATGGGATGGGCTGAGGGAAGCTGAGGGTTGGGATGGGATGGGGAGGGAAGCTGAGGATGGGATGGGATGGGCTGAGGCAAGCTGAGGGTTGGGATGGGATGGGCTGAGGGAAGCTGAGGGTTGGGATGGGCTGAGGAAGCTGAGGGTTGGGATGGGCTGAGGGAAGCTGAGGGTTGGGATGGGATGGGCTGAGGGAAGCTGAGGGTTGGGATGGGCTGAGGAAAGCTGAGGGTTGGGATGGGTTGAGGGAAGGGATGAGGGTTGGGATGGGATGAAAGCTGAGGATTGGGATGGGCTGATGGGGCTGAGGGAAGCTGAGGGGATGGGATGGATGGGCTGAGGGAAGCTGAGGATTGGGATGGGATGGGCTGAGGGATGCTGAGGGTTGGGATGGGCTGAGGGAAGCTGAGGGTTGGGATGGGGCTGAGGAAGCTGAGGGTTGGGATGGGATGGGCTGAGGAAGCTGAGGGTTGGGATGGGATGGGCTGAGGGAAGCTGAGGGTTGGGATGGGATGGGCTGAGGGAAGCTGAGGATTGGGATGGGATGGGCTGAGGGAAGCTGAGGGTTGGGATTGGGATGGGCTGAGGGAAGTGAGGGTTGGGATGGGATGGGCTGAGGGAAGCTGAGGGTTGGGATGGGCTGAGGGTGGGATGGGCTGAGGAAGCTGAGGGTTGGGATGGGATGGGCTGAGGGAAGCTGAGGGTTGGGATGGGATGGGCTGAGGCAAGCTGAGGGTTGGGATGGGATGGGCTGAGGGAAGCTGAGGTTTGGGATGGGATGGGCTGAGGGAAGCTGGGATGGGCTGAGGAAGCTGGGATGGTTGGGATGGGATGGGCTGAGGGCTGATGGGATGGGCTGAGGGAAGCTGAGGGTTGGGATGGATGGGCTGAGGGAAGCTGAGGGTTGGGATGGGGCTGAGGAAGCTGAGGGTTGGGATGGGATGGGCTGAGGGAAGCTGAGGGTTGGGATGGGATGGGCTGAGGGAAGCTGAGGGTTGGGATGGGCTGAGGGAAGCTGAGGGGATGGGATGGGATGAGGGAAGCTGAGGGTTGGGATGGGATGGGCTGAGGAAGCTGAGGGTTGGGATGGGATGGGCTGAGGGAAGCTGAGGGTTGGGATGGGCTGAGGGGAAGCTGAGGGTGGGATGGGTTGAGGGTCAATGTGAGGTTGGGATGGGAGGGAAGCTGAGGGTTGGGATGGGATGGGCTGAGGGAAGCTGAGGGTTGGGATGGGATGGGAAGCTGAGGGTTGGGATGGGATGGGCTGAGGGTTGCTGAGGGATTGGGATGGGATGGGCTGAGGAAGCTGAGGGTTGGGATGGGCTGAGGGAAGCTGAGGGTTGGGATGGGATGGGCTGAGGGAAGCTGAGGGTTGGGATGGGATGGGCTGAGGAAGCTGAGGGTTGGGATGGGATGGGCTGAGGAAGCTGAGGGTTGGGATGGGATGGGCTGAGGAAGCTGAGGGTTTGGATGGGCTGAGGGAAGCTGAGGGTTGGGATGGGATGGGCTGAGGGAAGCTGGGGTTGGGATGGGATGGGCTGAGGGAAGCTGAGGTTGGGATGGGATGGGCTGAGGGAAGCTGAGGGTTGGGATGGGATGGGCTGAGGAAGCTGAGGGTTGGGATGGGCTGAGGGAAGCTGAGGGTTGGGATGGGATGGGCTGAGGGAAGCTGAGGGTTGGGATGGGATGGGCTGAGGGAAGCTGAGGGTTGGGATGGGATGGGCTGAGGGAAGCTGAGGGTTGGGATGGGCTGAGGAAAGCTGAGGGTTGGGATGGGATGGGCTGAGGGAAGCTGAGGGTTGGGATGGGATGGGCTGAGGGAAGCTGAGGGTTGGGATGGGCTGAGGGAAGCTGAGGGTTGGGATGGGATGGGCTGAGGGAAGCTGAGGGTTGGGATGGGATGGGCTGAGGGAAGCTGAGGGTTGGGATGGGCTGAGGGAAGCTGAGGGTTGGGATGGGATGGGCTGAGGGTTGGGATGGGATGGCCTGAGGGAAGCTGAGGGTTGGGATGGGCTGAGGGAAGCTGAGGGTTGGGATGGGCTGAGGGAAGCTGAGGGTTGGGATGGGATGGGCTGAGGGAAGCTGAGGTTTGGGATGGGATGGGCTGAGGGAAGCTGAGGGTTTGGGATGGGCTGAGGAAGCTAAGGGTTGGGATGGGCTGAGGAAAGCTGAGGATTGGGATGGGTTGAGGGTTGGGATGTGATGTACTGAGGGATGGCCTGAGTGAAGTTGAGGGTTGGGATGGGATGGGCCGAGGGAAGCTGAGGGTTGGGATGGGCTGAGGAAAGCTGAGGGTTGGGATGGGATGGGATGAGGGAGCTGAGGGTTGGGATTGGATGGGCTGAAGGAAGCTGAGGGTTGGGATGGGATGGGCTGAACTGAGGGAAGCTGAGGGTTGGGATGTGATGGTCTGAGGATTGGGATGGGATGGGCTATGGAAAGCTGAGGGATGGGATGGGCTGAGGGAAGTTGAGGATTGGGATGGGCTGAGGGAAGCTGAGGGTTGGGATGGGATGGGCTGAGGGTTGGGATGGGCTGAGGGAAGCTGAGGGTTGGGATGGGATGGGCTGAGGGAAGCTGGGGGTTGGGATAGGATGGGCTGAGGGAAGCTGTGGGTTGGGATGGGATGGGCTGAGGGAAGCTTAGGTTTGGGATGGGATGGGCTGAGGGAAGCTGAGGTTTGGGATGGGATGGGCTGAGGGAAGCTGAGGGTTGGGATGGGCTGAGGGAAGCTGAGGGTTGGGATGGGATGGGCTGAGGGAAGCTGAGGGTTGGGATGGGATGGGCTGAGGGAAGCTGAGGGTTGGGATGGGATGGGCTGAGGGAAGCTGAGGGTTGGGATGGGATGGGCTGAGGGAAGCTAAGGGTTGGGATGGGCTGAGGAAAGCTGAGGATTGGGATGCTGAGGGTTGGGATGGGATGGGCTGAGGGAAGCTGAAGGGTTGGGATGGGATGGGATGAGGGGAAGCTGAGGGTTGGGATTGGATGGGCTGAGGGAAGCTGAGGGTTGGGATGGGATGTGCTGAGGGAAGCTGAGGGATGGGCTGAGGGAAGCTGAGGGTTGGGATGGGGATGGACTGAGGGAAGCTGAGGGTTGGGATGGGATGGGCTGAGGGAAGCTGAGGGTTGGGATGGGATGGGCTGAGGGTTTTGATGGGATGGGCTGAGGGAAGCTGAGGGTTGGGATGGGATGGGCTGAGGAAGCTGAGGGTTGGGATGGGCTGAGGAAAGCTGAGGGTTGGGATGGGCTGAGGGAAGCTGAGGGTTGGGATGGGCTGAGGAAGGGTTGAGGGTTGGGATGAGGGAATGGGAGGGGAAGCTGAGGGTTGGGATGGGATGGGCTGAGGAAGCTGAGGGTTGGGGATGGGCTGAGGAGGTTGGGATGTTGAGGGTTGGGATGGGCTGAGGGAAGCTGAGGGTTGGGATGGGATGGGCTGAGGGAAGCTGAGGTTGGGATGGGATGGGCTGAGGGAAGCTGAGGGTTGGGATGGGGCTGAGGAAGCTGAGGGTTGGGATGGGATGGGCTGAGGAAGCTGAGGGTTGGGATGGGCTGGGGAAGCTGAGGGTTGGGATTGGGATGGGCTGAGGAAGCTGAGGGTTGGGATGGGATGGGCTGAGGGAAGCTGAGGGTTGGGGGATGGGCTGAGGCTGAGGGTTGGGATGGGATGGGCTGAGGGAAGCTGAGGGTTGGGATGGGCTGAGGAAGCTGAGGGTTGGGATGGGATGGGCTGAGGGAAGCTGAGGTTGGGATGGGATGGGCTGAGGAAGCTGGGATGGGATGGGTGAGGGAAGCTGAGGGTTGGGATGGGATGGGCTGAGGGTTGGGATGGGATGGGCTGAGGGAAGCTGAGGGTTGGGATGGGATGGGCTGAGGAAGCTGAGGGTTGGGATGGGCTGAGGAAGCTGAGGGTTGGGATGGGATGGGCTGAGGGAAGCTGAGGGTTGGGATGGGATGGGCTGAGGGAAGCTGAGGGTTGGGATGGGATGGGCTGAGGGAAGCTGAGGGTTGGGATGGGCTGAGGGAAGCTGAGGGTTGGGATGGGATGGGCTGAGGGAAGCTGAGGGTTGGGATGGGATGGGCTGAGGGAAGCTGAGGGTTGGGATGGGATGGGCTGAGGGAAGCTGAGGGTTGGGATGGGATGGGCTGAGGGTTGGGATGGGATGGGCTGAGGAAGCTGAGGATGGGATGGGCTGAGGAAGCTGAGGGTTGGGATGGGATGGGCTGAGGGAAGCTGAGGGTTGGGATGGGATGAGGGAAGCTGAGGGTTGGGATGGGATGGGCTGAGGGCTGAGGTTGGGATGGGATGAGGGAAGGGGGTGGGGATGGGCTGAGGGAAGCTGAGGGTTGGGATGGGATGGGCTGAGGGAAGCTGAGGGTTGGGATGGGCTGAGGGAAGCTGAGGGTTGGGATGGGATGAGGGAAGCTGAGGGTTGGGATGGGATGGGCTGAGGGAAGCTGAGGGTTGGGATGGGATGGGCTGAGGGAAGCTGAGGATTGGGATGGGTTGAGGGAAGCTGAGGGTTGGGATGGGCTGAGGGAGCTGAGGGTTGGGATGGGATGGGCTGAGGAAGCTGAGGGTTGGGATGGGATGGGCTGAGGGAAGCTGAGGGTTGGGATGGGGGCTGAGGGAAGCTGAGGGTTGGGATGGGATGGGCTGAGGGAAGCTGAGGGTTGGGATGGGCTGAGGGAAGCTGAGGGGATGGGATGGGCTGAGGGAAGCTGAGGGTTGGGATGGGATGGGCTGAGGGAAGCTGAGGGTTGGGATGGGATGGGCTGAGGGAAGCTGAGGGTTGGGATGGGCTGAGGGAAGCTGAGGGTTGGGATGGGATGGGCTGAGGAAGCTGAGGGTTGGGATGGGATGGGAGGGTTGGGATGGGATGGGCTGAGGGAAGCTGAGGGTTGGGATGGGATGGGCTGAGGGAAGCTGAGGGTTGGGATGGGATGGGCTGAGGGAAGCTGAGGGTTGGGATGGGATGGGCTGAGGGAAGCTGAGGGTTGGGATGGGATGGGCTGAGGGAAGCTGAGGGTTGGGATGGGATGGGCTGAGGGGAAGCTGGGATTGGGATGGGCTGAGGAAGCTGAGGGTTGGGGGATGGGCTGAGGGAAGCTGAGGTTGGGATGGGATGGGCTGAGGAAGCTGAGGGTTGGGATGGGATGGGCTGAGGATGGATGGGCTGAGGAAGCTGAGGTTGGGATGGGATGGGCTGAGGAAGCTGAGGGTTGGGATGGGATGGGCTGAGGGAAGCTGAGGGTTGGGATGGGATGGGCTGAGGGAAGCTGAGGGTTGGGATGGGATGGGCTGAGGGAAGCTGAGGGTTGGGATGGGATGAGGAAGCTGAGGGGTTGGGATGGGATGGGCTGAGGGTTGGGATGGGATGGGCTGAGGGAAGCTGAGGGTTGGGATGGGATGGGCTGAGGGAAGCTGAGGGTTGGGATGGGATGGGCTGAGGGTTGGGATGGGATGGGCTGAGGGAAGCTGAGGGTTGGGATGGGATGGGCTGAGGGAAGCTGAGGATTGGGATGGGCTGAGGGAAGCTGAGGGTTGGGATGGGCTGAGGGAAGCTGAGGGTTGGGATGGGATGGGCTGAGGAAGCTGAGGGTTGGGATGGGATGGGCTGAGGGAAGCTGAGGTTTGGGATGGGATGGGCTGAGGGAAGCTGAGGGTTTGGTTGGGTTGAGGGAAGCTGAGGGTTGGGATGGGATGGGCTGAGGGAAGCTGAGGGTTGGGATGGGATGGTCTGAGGGAAGCTGAGGGTTGGGATGGGATGAGGAAAGCTGAGGGTTGGGATGGGCTGAGGAAAGCTGAGGATTGGGATGGGATGAGGGTGGGATGTGATGGACTGAGGGATGGCCTGAGGAAGTTGAGGGTTGGGATGGGATGGGCTGAGGAAGCTGAGGGTTGGGATGGGCTGAGGAAAGCTGAGGGTTGGGATGGGATGGGATGAGGGAGCTGAGGGTTGGGATGGGATGGGCTGAGGAAGCTGAGGGTTGGGATGGGATGGGCTGAACTGAGGGAAGCTGAGGGTTGGGATGGATGGTCTGAGGATTGGGATGGGATGGGCTATGGAAAGCTGAGGGGATGGGATGGGCTGAGGGAAGCTGAGGGTTGGGATGGGCTGAGGAAGCTGAGGGTTGGGATGGGATGGGCTGAGGGTTGGGATGGGCTGAGGGAAGCTGAGGGTTGGGATGGGATGGGCTGAGGGAAGCTGAGGGTTGGGATAGGGGATGGGCTGAGGAAGCTGGGGTTGGGATGGGATGGGCTGAGGGAAGCTGAGGTTTGGGATGGGATGGGCTGAGGGAAGCTGAGGTTTGGGATGGGATGGGCTGAGGGAAGCTGAGGGTTGGGATGGGCTGAGGAAGCTGAGGGTTGGGATGGGATGGGCTGAGGGAAGCTGAGGGTTGGGATGGGATGGGCTGAGGGAAGCTGTGGGTTGGGATGGATGGGCTGAGGGAAGCTGAGGGTTGGGATGGGATGGGCTGAGGGAAGCTGAGGGTTGGGATGGGATGGGAAAGCTGAGGATTGGGATGGGTTGAGGGTTGGGATGGGCTGATATGCTGAGGGAAGCTGAGGGTTGGGATGGGATGGGATGGGATGAGGGAAGCTGAGGGTTGGGATGGGATGGGCTGAGGGAAGCTGAGGGTTGGGATGGGATGGGCTGAGGGAAGCTGAGGGTTGGGATGGGCTGAGGGAAGCTGAGGGTTGGGATGGGATGGGCTGAGGGAAGCTGAGGGTTGGGATGGGATGGGCTGAGGAAGCTGAGGGTTGGGATGGATGGGCTGAGGGTTGGGATGGGATGGGCTGAGGGAAGCTGAGGGTTGGGATGGGATGGGCTGAGGGAAGCTGAGGGTTGGGATGGGCTGAGGGAAGCTGAGGGTTGGGATGGGATGGGCTGAGGGAAGCTGAGGGGTTGGGATGGATGGGCTGAGGGAAGCTGAGGGTTGGGATGGGCTGAGGGAAGCTGAGGGTTGGGATGGGCTGAGGAAAGGTGAGGATTGGGATGGGGCTGAGGAAGCTGAGGGTGATGGATGGGGATGGCTGAGGGAAGCTGAGGGTTGGGATGGGATGGGCTGAGGGAAGCTGAGGGTTGGGATGGGCTGAGCTGAAGCTGAGGGTTGGGATGGGATGGGCTGAGGAAAGCTGAGGATTGGGATGGGCTGAGGGAAGCTGAGGGTTGGGATGGGGGCTGAGGGAAGCTGAGGGTTGGGATGGGATGGGCTGAGGGTTGGGATGCTGAGGGTTGGGATGGGATGGGCTGAGGAAGCTGAGGGTTGGGATGGATGGGCTGAGGGAAGCTGAGGGTTGGGATGGGATGGGCTGAGGGAAGCTGAGGATTGGGATGGGCTGAGGAAAGCTGAGGGTTGGGATGGGATGGGCTGAGGGTTGGGATGGGCTGAGGGAAGCTGAGGGTTGGGATGGGATGGGCTGAGGGAAGCTGAGGTTGGGATGGGCTGAGGAAGCTGAGGGTTGGGATGGGCTGAGGAAGCTGAGGGTTGGGATGGGATGGGCTGAGGAAGCTGAGGGTTGGGATGGGATGGGCTGAGGAAGCTGAGGGTTGGGATGGGATGGGCTGAGGGAAGCTGAGGGTGGGATGGGAAGCTGAGGGAAGCTGAGGGTTGGGATGGGATGGGCTGAGGAAGCTGAGGGTTGGGATGGGATGGGCTGAGGGAAGCTGAGGGTTGGGATGGGCTGAGGGAAGCTGAGGGTTGGGATGGGATGGGAAGCTGAGGGTTGGGATGGGATGGGCTGAGGGAAGCTGAGGGTTGGGATGGGATGGGCTGAGGGAAGCTGAGGTTTGGGATGGGCTGAGGAAGCTGAGGGTTGGGATGGGATGGGAAAGCTGAGGATTGGGATGGGATGGGCTGAGGAAGCTGAGGGTGGGATGGGAGGAAGTTGAGGGTTGGGATGGGATGAGGAAAGCTGAGGGCTGGGATGGGATGGGATGAGGGAAGCTGAGGGTTGGGATGGGATGGGCTGAGGGAAGCTGAGGATGGGATTGAGGATTGGGATGGGCTGAGGAAGCTGAGGGTTGGGATGGGATGGGCTGAGGGAAGCTGAGGTTGGGATGGGATGGGCTGAGGGAAGCTGAGGGTTGGGATGGGATTGGGCTGAGGGTTTTGGTTTGGGATGGGATGGGCTGAGGGAAGCTGAGGTTGGGATGGGATGAGGGTTGGGATGGGAGGAAGCTGAGGGTTGGGATGGGATGGGCTGAGGAAGCTGAGGGGTTGGGATGGGATGGGCTGAGGGAAGCTGAGGGTTGGGATGGGATGGGCTGAGGAAGCTGAGGGTTGGGATGGGATGGGCTGAGGGAAGCTGAGGTTGGGATTGGGATGGGATGGGCTGAGGAAGCTGAGGGTTGGGATTTGGATGGATGGGATGGGCTGAGAAGCTGAGGGTTGGGATGGGATGGGATGGGCTGAGGGAAGCTGAGGGTTGGGAGGGCTGAGGAAAGCTGAGGGTTGGGATGGGGCTGAGGGAAGCTGAGGGTTGAGGATTGGGATGGGCTGAGGGAAGCTGAGGGTTGGGATGGGATGGGCTGAGGGAAGCTGAGGGTTGGGATGGGATGGGCTGAGGAAGCTGAGGGTTGGGATGGGCTGAGGAAGCTGAGGGTTGGGATGGGAGGCCTGAGGGTTGGGATGGGCTGAGGAAGCTGAGGGTTGGGATGGGATGGGCTGAGGGAAGCTGAGGGTTGGGATGGGATGCTGAGGGAAGCTGAGGGTTGGGATGGGCTGAGGAAGCTGAGGGTTGGGATGGGATGGATGAGGGAAGCTGAGGGTTGGGATGGGCTGAGGGAAGCTGAGGTTGGGATGGGCTGAGGAAAGCTGAGGATTGGGATGAGGGCTGGGATGAGGGCTGAGGATTGAGGGTTGGGATGGGGAGAAGCTGAGGGTTGGGATGGGATGGGCTGAGGGAAGCTGAGGGTTGGGATGGGATGGGCTGAGGGAAGCTGAGGGTTGGGATGGGATGGGCTGAGGGAAGCTGAGGGTTGGGATGGGATGGGCTGAGGGAAGCTGAGGGTTGGGATGGGATGGGCTGAGGGAAGCTGAGGGTTGGGATGGGATGGGCTGAGGGAAGCTGAGGTTTGGGATGGGGTTGGGATGGGATGGGCTGAGGAAAGCTGAGGATTGGGATGGGCTGAGGGAAGCTGAGGGTTGGGATGGGATGGGGAGGGTTGGGATGGGCTGAGGGAAGCTGAGGGTTGGGATGGGATGGGCTGAGGGAAGCTGAGGGTTGGGATGGGATGGGCTGAGGGAAGGAGGGTTTGGATGGGCTGAGGAAGCTGAGGGTTGGGATGGATGGGCTGAGGAAGCTGAGGTTTGGGATGGGCTGAGGGGCTGAGGGTTGGGATGGGATGGGCTGAGGATTGGGATGGGTTGAGGGTTGGGATGTGATGTACTGAGGGATGGCCTGAGTGAAGTTGAGGGTTGGAATGGGATGAGGAAAGCTGAGGGTTGGGATGGGATGGGATGAGGGAGCTGAGGGTTGGGATTGGGATGGGCTGAGGGAAGCTGAGGGTTGGGATGGGATGGGCTGAGCTGAGGGAAGCTGAGGGTTGGGATGTGATGGGCTGAGGATTGGGATGGGATGGGCTGGAAAGCTGAGGGATGGGATGGGCTGAGGGAAGTTGAGGATTGGGATGGGCTGAGGGAAGCTGAGGGTTGGGATGGGATGGGCTGAGGGTTGGGATGGGCTGAGGGAAGCTGAGGGTTGGGATGGGATGGGCTGAGGGAAGCTGAGGGTTGGGATAGGATGGGCTGAGGGAAGCTGAGGGTTGGGATGGGATGGGCTGAGGGAAGCTGAGGTTTGGGATGGGATGGGCTGAGGGAAGCTGAGGTTTGGGATGGGATGGGCTGAGGGAAGCTGAGGGTTGGGATGGGCTGAGGGAAGCTGAGGGTTGGGATGGGATGGGCTGAGGGAAGCTGAGGGTTGGGATGGGATGGGCTGAGGGAAGCTGTGGGTTGGGATTGGATGGGCTGAGGGAAGCTGAGGGTTGGGATGGGATGGGCTGAGGGAAGCTAAGGGTTGGGATGGGCTGAGGAAAGCTGAGGATTGGGATGGGTTGAGGGTTGGGATGTGATGTGCTGAGGGAAGCTGAGGGATGGGCTGAGGGAAGCTGAGGGTTGGGATGGGATGGGCTGAGGGAAGCTGAGGGTTGGGATGGGATGGGCTGAGGGAAGCTGAGGGTTGGGATGGCTGAGGGAAGCTGAGTGTTGGGATGGGATGGACTGAGGGAAGCTGAGGGTTGGGATGGATGGGCTGAGGGAAGCCGGGGTTGGGATGGGATGGGCTGAGGGTTTTGATGGGATGGGCTGAGGGAAGCTGAGGGTTGGGATGGGATGGGCTGAGGAAGCTGAGGGTTGGGATGGGCTGAGGGAAGCTGAGGGTTGGGATGGGATGGGCTGAGGGAAGCTGAGGGTTGGGATGGGATGGGCTGAGGGAAGCTGTGGGTTGGGATGGGATGGGCTGAGGGAAGCTGAGGTTTGGGATGGGATGGGCTGAGGGAAGCTGAGGGTTGGGATGGGCTGAGGGAAGCTGAGGGTTGGGATGGGATGGGCTGAGGGAAGCTGTGGGTTGGGATTGGATGGGCTGAGGGAAGCTGAGGGTTGGGATGGGATGGGCTGAGGGAAGCTAAGGGTTGGGATGGGCTGAGGAAAGGTGAGGATTGGGATGGGTTGAGGGTTGGGATGTGATGTACTGAGGGATGGCCTGAGTGAAGTTGAGGGTTGGGATGGGATGGGCCGAGGGAAGCTGAGGGTTGGGATGGGTTGAGGAAAGCTGAGGGTTGGGATGGGATGGGATGAGGGAGCTGAGGGTTGGGATTGGATGGGCTGAAGGAAGCTGAGGGTTGGGATGGGATGGGCTGAACTGAGGGAAGCTGAGGGTTGGGATGTGATGGTCTGAGGATTGGGATGGGATGGGCTGAGGAAAGCTGAGGGATGGGATGGGCTGAGGGAAGTTGAGGATTGGGATGGGCTGAGGGAAGCTGAGGGTTGGGATGGGATGGGCTGAGGGTTGGGATGGGCTGAGGGAAGCTGAGGGTTGGGATGGGATGGGCTGAGGGAAGCTGGGGGTTGGGATAGGATGGGCTGAGGGAAGCTGTGGGTTGGGATGGGATGGGCTGAGGGAAGCTTAGGTTTGGGATCGGATGGGCTGAGGGAAGCTTAGGTTTGGGATGGGATGGGCTGAGGGAAGCTGAGGGTTGGGATGGGCTGAGGGAAGCTGAGGGTTGGGATGGGATGGGCTGAGGGAAGCTGAGGGTTGGGATGGGATGGGCTGAGGGAAGCTGAGGGATTGGGATGGGCTGAGGGAAGCTGAGGGTTGGGATGGGATGGGCTGAGGGAAGCTAAGGGTTGGGAT
Organism: Oncorhynchus nerka; assembly: GCF_034236695.1. Classification (NCBI taxonomy): domain Eukaryota; kingdom Metazoa; phylum Chordata; class Actinopteri; order Salmoniformes; family Salmonidae; genus Oncorhynchus; species Oncorhynchus nerka. Next base: position 95,363,850 of record NC_088399.1, on the reverse strand, counting down.
GGGCTGAGGAAAGCTGAGGATTGGGATGGGTTGAGGGTTGGGATGTGATATGCTGAGGGAAGCTGAAGGTTGGGATGGGATGGGATGGGATGAGGGAAGCTGAGGGTTGGGATTGGATGGGCTGAGGGAAGCTGAGGGTTGGGATGGGATGGGCTGAGGGAAGCTGAGGGTTGGGATGGCTGAGGGAAGCTGAGTGTTGGGATGGGATGGACTGAGGGAAGCTGAGGGTTGGGATGGGATGGGCTGAGGGAAGCCGAGGGTTGGGATGGGATGGGCTGAGGGTTTTGATGGGATGGGCTGAGGGAAGCTGAGGGTTGGGATGGGATGGGCTGAGGGAAGCTGAGGGTTGGGATGGGCTGTGGAAAGCTGAGGGTTGGGATGGGCTGAGGGAAGCTGAGGGTTGGGATGGGCTGAGAGAAGTTGAGGGTTGGGATGGGATGGGCTGTGGAAAGCTGAGGTTTGGGATGGGCTGAGGGAAGCTGAGGGTTGGGATGGGCTGAGGGAAGCTGAGGATTGGGATGGGATGGGCTGTGGAAAGCTGAGGGTTGGGATGGGCTGAGGGAAGCTGAGGGTTGGGATGGGCTGAGGGTTGGGATGGGAAGCTGAGGGAAGCTGAGGGTTGGGATGGGATGGGCTGAGGGAAGCTGAGGGTTGGGATGGGATGGGCTGAGGGAAGCTGAGGGTTGGGATGGGAAGGGCTGAGGGAAGCTGAGGGTTGGGATGATATGGGCTGAGGGAAGCTGAAGGTTGGGATGGGCTGAGGGAAGCTGAGGGTTGGGATGGGATGGGCTGAGTGTTTTGATGGGATGGGCTGAGGGAAGCTGAGGGTTGGGATGGGATGGGCTGAGGGAAGCTGAGGGTTGGGATGGGATGGGCTGAGGGTTTTGATGGGATGAAGCTGAGGATTATGAGGAGGGTTGGGATGGGATGGGCTGAGGGAAGCTGAGGGTTGGGATGGGATGGGCTGAGGATTGGGATGGGATGGGCTGTGGACAGCTGAGGGTTTGGATGTAATGGGCTGAGTGAAGCTGAGGATTATGATGGGCCGAGGGAAGCTGAGGGTTGGGATGGGATGGGCTGAGGGAAGCTGAGGGTTGGGATGGGATGGGCTGAGGGAAGGGTTAGGGTTAGGGTTGGGATGGGCTGAGGGAAGTTGAGGTTTGGGATGGGATGGGCTGAGGGAAGCTGAGGGTTTGGTTGGGCTGAGGGAAGCTGAGGGTTGGGATGGGATGGGCTGTGGAAAGCTGAGGGTTGGGATGGGCTGAGGGAAGCTGAGGGTTGGGATTGGCTGAGGGAAGCTGAGGGTTGGGATGGGATGGGCTGTGGAAAGCTGAGGGTTGGGATGGGCTGAGGGAAGCTGAGGGTTGGGATGGGCTGAGGGAAGCTGAGGATTGGGATGGGATGGGCTGTGGAAAGCTGAGGGTTGGGATGGGCTGAGGGAAGCTGAGGGTTGGGATGGGCTGAGGGAAGCTGAGGGTTGGGATGGGCTGAGGGTTGGGATGGGATGGGCTGAGGGAAGCTGAGGATTGGGACGTGATGGACTGAGGGAAGCTGAGGGTTGGTATATGGAATTGGAGACAAGTGGGAGTGGAGTTGCTGTGTGGGAGAAAGAATGATGGTCAAAGATAAAAGTAAAAATAATAATAATAAAAAGTCAAAATAAAACAAATTAAAACGTACATTTGAATGACGCTAAGTGGCAGTGTTTTTACAACTAATGCTGGTTTGCCTGAGGCTGATGCCGTGCAGGTGTTTGTACACATGCATATACACACACTCTCATTCAAATAAACACATACAAGAACACACACATACATGTAATAGTGCCAGACATGTACACAAACATATACAGTAGGCATTGCTGTTATGATTTCAGTTGTCCTTGTTGTCCTTGGTTTTACATTGATCCTTTTGTTGTATTATTTTTTTTCATTGTTGTTTTTTGTTTTCATCTGTCTTTTCCTTTTTTCTCTTTAGTTCTCTTGGTTGTTGGTGCATTGGGGGGTTCTTGGGGGAATGGGGGGTTCTTGGGGGAATGTCATTCCAAAGCAATCAGCATATCCTTGCTGATACATTTGCAAAAATATTCCCCATTTTTTAAAGATTAGCAGATAGACTATTTCTATCTATCAACTGTCAAATTGAATAATGATTCATTACCACCAGTTTGTAGGTACAGTATTAGTAACAGAGTAAAACTGACAACTGTCACATTGAATAATGATTCATTATCACCAGTTCGTTGGGAAGGTATTAGTAACAGAGTAAATCTGACATAGAAGAAAGAAAAACAACCAGAAGTGAACCTTTTTTAAATTCTCACTAATAACAAAGTTATAATATTATCATAAACTCAGAAATATGTTGGATAATATCTGCAGCTCCACACCATTTGGATTCGGTCTTATGTAGCATCATTAAATATGGTGTTTTTCACATTGGATAACAGTGGAGACTCAGAGCTAGAACATTATATATCATAACCTACAGTTGAGGAACAACAACACAGTAATTCTGCTTTAAAAGTTGATGAACTTGTAACTGCACTTTTGAGAAAATGGCATTTTAATATTTAGGTGCACCTACTGTAGAGCTCTTCTTTCTCTACAAATAGCCTCCAACACTCTACTCAACAAATTGGATTCAGTCTATCACAGTGCCATCCGTTTTGTCACCAAAGCCCCATATACTACCCACCACTGCGACCTGTACGCTCTCGTTGGCTGGCCCTCGCTACATACTCGTTGCCAAACCCACTGGCTCCAGGTGATCTTACAAGTCTCTGCTAGGTAAAGCCCCGCCTTATCTCAGCTCACTGGTCACCATAGCAGCACCCACCCGTAGCACTTGCTCCAGCAGGTATATATCACTGGTCATCCCCAAAGCCAATTCCTCCTATGGCTGCCTTTCCTTCCAGTTCTCTGCTGCAAATGACTGGAACAAACTGCAAAAATCACTGAAGCTGGAGACTATTACCTCCCTCACTAGCTTTAAGCACCAGCTGTCAGAGCAGCTCACAGATCACTGCACCTGTACCCATCCCATCTGTAAACAGCCCATCCAACTACCTCATCCCCATACTGTATTTATTTATTTATCTTGCTCCTTTGCAACCCAGTATCTCTACTTGCACATCATCATCTGCCAGTGTTAATCTGCTAGGGACACAGTGACTGGAACGTGTGCTATGGGTGGGTGTTGTTATCGTGACCAGTGAACTGAGATAAGGCGGAGCTTTACCTAGCATAGACTTATAGATGACCTGGAGCCAGTGGGTCTGGCGACGAATATGTAGCGAGGGCCAGCCAACTAGAGCATACAGGTCACTGTGGTGGGTGGTATAATGTGCTCTAGTAACAAAACGGATGGCACTGTCATAGACTGCATCCAGTTTGCTGAGTAGAGTATTGGAAGCTATTTTGTAGATGACATCGCCGAAGTCGAGGATCGGAAGGATAGTCAGTTTTACTAGGGTAAGTTTGGCTGTGTGAGTGAAGGAGGCTTTGTTGCGAAACAGAAAGCTGATTCTAGATTTAATTTTGGATTGGAAATGTTTAATATGAGTCTGGAAGGAGAGTTTACAGTCTAGCAAGACACCTATGGATTTATAGCTGTCCACATATTCTAGGTCGGAACCGTCCAGTGTAGTGATGCTAGTCGGGCAGGCGGGTGCGGACAGGGAACAGTTGAAAAGCATGCATTTGGTTTTTACCAGTGTTTAAGAGCAGTTGGAGGCAACGGAAGGAGTGTTGTATGGCATTGAAGCTCGTTTGGAGGTTAGATAGCACAGTGTCCAAGGAAGGGCCAGAATTATACTGAATGGTGTCGCCTGCGTAGAGGTGGATCAGGGAATCGCCCTGATGGTACCCCCATAGAGACTGCCAGAAGTCCGGACAACATGCCATCCGATTTGACACACTGAACTCTGCCGATAAGAATAAGGTGATTGACAGAGTCGAAAGCCTTGGCCAGGTCGATGAAGACGGGACTGGGCCCAGTCTGTTCTGTCTTTTATCGATGGCGGTTATGATATCGTTCAGTACCTTGAGCGTGGCTGAGGTGCATCCGTGACCGGCTCGGAAACCGGATTGCACAGCGGAGAAGGTACGGTGGGATTCGAAATGGTCAGTGATCTGTTTAACAACTTGGCTTTGGAAGACTTTAGAACGGCAGGGCAGGATGGATATAGGATGGATATAGGTCTGTAGCAGTTTGGGTCTAGAGGCAGGGCAGGGCAGGATGGATATAGGTCTGTAGCAGTTTGGGTCTAGAGGCAGGGCAGGATGGATATAGGTCTGTAACAGTTTGGGTCTAGAGGCAGGGCAGGATGGATATAGGTCTGTAACAGTTTGGGTCTAGAGGCAGGGCAGGATGGATATAGGTCTGTAGCAGTTTGGGTCTAGAGGCAGGGCAGGGCAGGATGGATATAGGTCTGTAGCAGTTTGGGTCTAGAGGCAGGGCAGGATGGATATAGGTCTGTAGCAGTTTGGATCTAGAGGCAGGGCAGGATGGATATAGGATGGATATAGGTCTGTAGCAGTTTGGGTCTAGAGGCAGGGCAGAATGTATATAGGTCTGTAACAGTTTGGGTCTAGGGTGTCACCCCCTTTGAAGAGGCGGATGACCGCGGCAGCTTTCCAGTCTTTTCCAGTCGGACGATACGAAAGAGAGGTTGAACAGGCTGGTAATAGGGGTTGCAACAATGGCGGCGGATAGTTTTAGAAAGAGAGGGACCAGATTGTCTAGCCCAGCTGATTTGTACTGGTCCAGGTTTTGCAGCTCTTTCAGTGTATACTGTAGGGTCACTGCAGGGTGTGTGTGTATGGTTGGTGGCCAGCCGGGTAAGTGAGTTGGCGGCGTACACAGTGATGTGGGCAGGTGTTGACGAAATGCCAGGAACAAGTTCTTGTCCCAGTCCGTCCCTCCTCTCCTCTCTAAAGTCCCTCCTTTTGAGGTGGCTGCTGATTATCAGCTAACAGATCTGTTCAGAGGAGGCAAAAAGACAACGAGGGAGGGAGGTGTTTTCTGGCAAGGAAGCAGAATGATGCTGATACTCCCTGCTTTGAAGTAGCCATGGAGTGGGAAGGAGAGCGTTATGGCTATTTTAGAGTTGGAGGAACAAAGTGTTACAGAAAGGAACAACTGAGAGACACAGGGACTGGGCCCAGTCTGTTCTGATTCATAGAGACTGGACCCAGTCTGTTCTGATTCATAGAGACTGGACCCAGTCTGTTCTGATTCATAGATACTGAGAGACAAAGGGACTGGGTCCAGTCTGTTCTGATTCCTAGATACTGAGAGACACAGGGACTGGACCCAGTCTGTTCTGATTCATAGAGACTGGACCCAGTCTGTTCTGATTCATAGAGACTGGACCCAGTCTGTTCTGATTCATAGATACTGAGAGACAAAGGGACTGGGTCCAGTCTGTTCTGATTCCTAGATACTGAGAGACACAGGGACTGGACCCAGTCTGTTCTGATTCATAGAGACTGGACCCAGTCTGTTCTGATTCATAGAGACTGGACCCAGTCTGTTCTGATTCATAGATACTGAGAGACAAAGGGACTGGGTCCAGTCTGTTCTGATTCCTAGATACTGAGAGATACAGGGACTGGGCCCAGTCTGTTCTGATTCATAGAGACTGGGCCCAGTCTGTTCTGATTCATAGATACTGAGAGACACAGGGACTGGGCCCAGTCTGTTCTGATTCATAGAGACTGGGCCCAGTCTGTTCTGATTCATAGATACTGAGAGACACAGGGACTGGGTCCAGTCTGTTCTGATTCATAGATACTGAGAGACACAGGGACTGGGTCCAGTCTGTTCTGATTCATAGATACTGAGAGACACAGGGACTGGGTCCAGTCTGTTCTGATTCATAGATACTGAGAGACACAGGGACTGGGCCCAGTCTGTTCTGATTCATAGATACTGAGAGACACAGAGACTGGGTCCAGTCTGTTCTGATTCATAGATACTGAGAGACACAGGGACTGGGTCCAGTCTGTTCTGATTCATAGATACTGAGAGACCGGGAACAGTCCATTTTGTTCTGATTCATAGATACTGAGAGACACAGGGACTGGGCCCAGTCTGTTCTGATTCATAGATACTGAGACACAGGGACTGGGTCCATTCTGTTTTGATTCATAGATACTGAGACACAGGGAACAGTCCAGTCTGTTCTGATTCATAGATACTGAGAGACACAGGGACTGGGTCCAGTCTGTTCTGATTCCTAATAGATATTTATTGAGTAAGGCACGTTCAAAGGGAAAGACCCACACTGTTGTGTATTGTGGCCTATGTTCCATTTAAGATTGTGTGGAGTTTGGTTTTACACAGATATAGGCATGCAATACAGAGAGTGCATTACCAATGATGGCTTAGCATGAAGACATGTCAAAAATCCTCCTCCATTAGAAATCCCTGATCTCTCTTTTAGGTGATGTCATGGTGATGTTGCCTAGCTACATTCCTGCACAGAAACATGTCATTGGGTCTAACGGTCATCTCGCGCTGAACTACTCATGTGCAGGACAACAAATCAAAAAATATATAATATAAAACATCTCTCTCCCTCTCTCTCCTTTCTTATTTCTCTTTCTCCCTTTCTCTCTCTCTCTCTCTCTCTCTCTCTCTCTCTCTCTCTCTCTCTCTCTTTCTCTCTCTCTTTCTCTCTCTCTCTTTCTCTCTCTCTCTCTCTCTCTCTCTCTCTCTCTCTCTCTCTCTTCTCTCTTTCTCTCTCTCTCTCTCTCTCTCTCTCTCTCTCATATATTCAATTCAAGGGGCTTTATTGGCATGGGAAACGTGTTAGCATTGCCAAAGCAAGTGAGGTAGATAATATACAAAAGTGAAATAGTCAATAAAATTAAACATTACACATACAGAAGTTTCAAAACAATAAAGACATTACAACTGTCATATTACGTATATATACAGTCTCTCTCCCTCTGTCTTTCTCCCTCTCTGGCATACCACAATAGCCTATTTTTGAGCGAGGTCGGGACCTTTACAGCATGTTATGTGTATTTGAGGCGGCAGGTAGCCTTGTCGTTAGAGTGTTGGGCCAGCAACCAAAAGGTTACTAGATTGAATCCCTGAGCTGACAAGGTAAAAATCTGTCGTTCTGCCCCTGAACAAAGCAGTTAACCCACTGTTCCCCGGTAGGCTGTCATGTAAATAAGAATTAGTTCTTAACTGACTTGCCGAGTTAGTTAAATAAATACAGTTGAAGTCAGAAGTTTACATACACTTAGGTTGGAGTCATTTAAATTTATTTTTCAACCACTCCACACATTTCTTGTAAACAAACTATAGATTTGGCAAGTCGGTTAGGACATCTACATTGTGTATGACACAAGTCATTATTCCAACAATCGTTTACAGACAGATTATTTCACTTATAACTCACTGTATCACAATTCCAGTGGGTCAGAAGTTTACATTCACTAAGTTGACTGTGCCTTTAAACAGCTTGGAAAACTCCAGAAAATGATGTCATGGCTTTAGAAGCTTCTGATAGGCTAATTGACATAATTTGAGTCAATTGGAGGTGTACCTGTGGATGTATTTCAAGGCCTACCTTCAAACTCAGTGGCTCTTTGCTTGACATCATGGGAAAATCAAAAGAAATCAGCCAAGATTTCAGAAAAATAATTGTAGACCTCCACAAGTCTGGTTCATCCTTGGGAGCAATTTCCAAACGCCTGAAGGTACCACGTTCATCTGTACAAACAATAGTACGCAAGTATAAACACCATGGGACCACGCAGCCGTCGTACTGCTCAGGAAGAAGACGCGTTCTGTCTCCTAGAGAGGAATGTGCTTTGGTGCGAAAAGTGCAAATCAATCTCAGAACAACAGGACCTTGTGAAGATGCTGAAGGGAACAGGTACAAAAGTATCTATATTCACAGTAAACCAAATCCTATATCGACATAACCTGAAAGGCCACTTAGCAAGGAAGCAGCCACTGCTCCAAAACTGCCATACAAAAGCCAGACAACGATTTGCAACTACACATGGGGACAAAGATCATACTTTTTGGAGAAATGTCCTCTGGTCTGATGAAACAAAAATAGAACCGTTTGGCCATCATGACCAACGTTATGTTTGGAGGAAAAAGGGGGAGGCTTGCAAGCCGAAGAACACCATCCCAACCGTGAAGCACATGGGTGGCAGCATCATGTTGTGGTGGTGCTTTTCTGCAGAAGGGGCTGGTGCACCTCACAAAATAGATAGCATCACGAGGGAGGAAAATTATGTCTTGAGATGTTGCTTCAATATATCCACATCAGTCAGGAAGTTAAAGCTTGGTCACAAATGGGTCTTCCAAATGGACAATAACCCCAAGCATACTTCCAAAGTTGTGGAAAATGGCTCAAGGACAACAAAGTCAAGGTATTGGAGTGGCCATCACAAAGCCCTGACCTCAAGCCTATAGAAAATTTGTGAGCAGAACTGAAAAAGCGTGTGCGAGCAAGGAGGCCTACAACCTGACTCAATTACACCAGCTCTGCCAGGAGGAATGGGCCAAAATTTACCCAACTTATTGTGAGAAGCTTGTGGAAGGCTACCCGAAAGGTTTGACCCAAGTTAAACAATTAAAAGGCAATGCTACCAAATTCTAATTGAGTGTATGTAAACTTCTGACCCACTGGGAATGTGATGAAAGAAATAGAAGCTGAAATAACTCATTCTCTCTACTATTATTCTGACATTTCACATTCTTGTGATCCTAACTGACCTAAGACGGGGAATTTTTTTTACTAAGATGAAATGTCAGAAATGGTGAAAAACTGAGTTTAAATGTATTTGGCTGAAGGTGTATGTAAACTTCTGACTTCATCAACTGTCATTTGATTAAATGTGGCCTGCATTCTACTGTCAGGAGAGGAAAGGGTGTATCACAAATGGCATTCTATTCCCTACATAGTGACTATGGCCAGTAGGGCTCTGGTCAAAAGTAGTGCACTATGTAGGCAGTTTAACCCACTGTTCCTAGACCAGTTAACCCACTGTTCCTAGGCCGTCATTGAAAATAAGAATTTGTTCTTTAACTGACTTGCCGAGTTAAATAAAGGTAAAATAAAAATAAAAAATAGATGCCATTTGTGACACAGCGACAAGCTGCAAATAGCAGTGAAACAAATTTTTGGCAGTGCACTAGTGTAGAGGAGAGGATCTAACGTAAGCCTTGTTTATACCTGCTGAAAATATGTCCTTTGTCTTGATCGTGCCCACATTCTGATCTAGCCCACATTCTGATCTAGCCCACATTCTGATCTAGCCCACATTCTGATCTAGCCCACATTCTGATCTAGCCCACATTCTGATTGTGCCCATATTTTCATAAATATGTCTACACATCATGGTTAGGGTCAATTCCATTTCTATTCAATTCAGGAAGTACACTGAAATTGGAATTTAAATGGAATTGACCCAAACCCTACTATACATGGTATTAAAATGTGTCTTGTGTCCGTCCACTGTGTCGGTTCTGTGACCAGATTTTCGGGTCCCCCGCACTTGTTCTCAACTAGCTTACCTGGTTAAATAAAGGTGACAAAAATGATGAGGCGGGATGAATATGATTTAAATGGTTTCACTGTCCAGCTCCGTTTACACTTACAGCTATCCAGACACAATGGGTCCCTGAGGTGGTCAGGAAGATCTGATCAATTACAATGTGTCTGTTTAATCGTCTACACCTGTCTGAAAAAAGTGGGCATAATCACAATGTGGAGAAGATGAAGACAAAGGATGTTAGAACCAGGCGTAAACAGGGCTTCCGTTGCCATGGAGAACGGGGCTAGAGACTCCCAGTGAGCCTAACACAATGTGCCAGGCAGCCGAACAATGTTGTTTACTGGATTTGGGGGGGGGGGAATAGTCGCTACGTGCTTGTTTAGGGGCACACATACACACACAGCGCACATACTCCCAGGAAGACATGAATACACACACACATGTACACACGCACACACGCATGAACACAAACATTCATGCATGCTTGCCAACTACTGTATTTACTGTCGGGGTGTGGTCTAATTATAGGAGGAGGAGTTCCCTATGTGGGGGTGTGGTCTAATTATAGGAGGAGTTTCCTCTGTGGGGGTGTGGTCTAATTATAGGAGGAGGGGTTCTCTCTGTGGGGGTGTGGTCTAATTATAGGAGGAGAAGTTCCCTCTGTGGGGGTGTGGTCTAATTATAGGAGGAGAAGTTCCCTCTGTGGGAGTGTGTGAGGGAGAAAATGTATTCATTTCAGTTGAAGAATGTGGGGCGGCAGGTACCCTAGTGGTTAGAGCATTGGACTAGTAACCGAAAAGTTTCAAGTTCAAATCCCCGAGTTGACAAGGTAAAAATCTGTCGTTCTGCCCCTGAACAGGCAGTTAACCCACTGTTCCTAGGCCGTCATTGAAAATAAGAATTTGTTCTTAACTGACTTGCCTACTTTATAAAAAAAGGTTATTCCCACTTTATGGCCTAATACTTTGGAACATATTTTTTCATAAAGGTACTTGTATTTCTATACATTTTTTAAAGTCATGGATCCCCATTAGATTCTGTCAAGGCAGCAGATACTCTTCCTGGGGTTTATTATGGATCCCCATTAGTTCCTGCCAAGGCAGCAGCTACTCTTCCTGGGGTTTATCATGTATCCCCATTAGTTCCTGCCAAGGCAGCAGCTACTCTTCCTGGGGTTTATTATGGATCCCCATTAGTTCCTGTCAAGGCAGCAGCTACTCTTCCTGGGGTTTATTATGGATCCTCATTAGTTCTTGACAAGGCAGCAGCTACTCTTCCTGTGGTTTATTATGGATCCTCATTAGTTCTTGACAAGGCAGCAGCTACTCTTCCTGGGGTTTATTATTGGATCCTCATTAGTTCTTGACAAGGCAGCAGCTACTCTTCCTGGGGTTTATTATGGATCCCCATTAGTTCCTGCCAAGGCAGCAGCTACTCTTCCTGGGGTTTATTATGGATCCCCATTAGTTCCTGACAAGGCAGCAGCTACTCTTCCCGGGGTTTATTATGGATCTTCATTAGTTCCTGACAAGGCAGCAGCTACTCTTCCTGGGGTTTATTATGGATCCCCATTAGTTCCTGACAAGGCAGCAGCTACTATTCCTGGGGTTTATTATGGATCGCCATTAGTTCCTGACAAGGCAGCAGCTACTATTCCTGGGGTTTATTATGGATCCCCATTAGTTCCTGACAAGGCAGCAGCTACTATTCCTGGGGTCCAAACATATTAAAGCACTTATATTACATATAAAACAAAATATAAAACAGTACATTATATAACATTATTACAGGTCTACATATCTAAATACAACATTACAAGGTACTTGTGTGCTAGCGTGTGTGTCTGTGACTGTGTGTGTGTCTCTTCACAGTCCCTCTGTTCCATAAGATGTTTTTTAAATCTGATTCTACTGCTTGCATCAGTTACCTGATGTGGAATAGAGTTCCATGTAGTCATGGCTCTATGTAGTGCTGTGTGCCTCCCGTAGTCTGTTCTGGACTTGTGGACTGTGAAGAGACCTCTGGTGACATGTCTTGTTGGGTATGTATGGGTGTCTGAGCTGTGTGCTAGTAGTTTAAACAGACCTCTGGTGGCATGTCTTGTGGGGTAGGCATGGGGTATCTGAGCTGTGTGCTAGTAGTTTAAACAGACCTCTGGTGACATGTCTTGTGGGGTAGGCATGGGGTATCTGAGCTGTGTGCTAGTAGTTTAAACAGACCTCTGGTGGCATGTCTTGTGGGGTAGGCATGGGGTATCTGAGCTGTGTGCTAGTAGTTTAAACAGACCTCTGGTGGCATGTCTTGTGGGGTAGGCATGGGGTATCTGAGCTGTGTGCTAGTTGTTTAAACAGACCTCTGGTGGCATGTCTTGTGGGGTAGGCATGGGGTATCTGAGCTGTGTGCTAGTTGTTTAAACAGACCTCTGGTGGCATGTCTTGTGGGGTAGGCATGGGGTATCTGAGCTGTGTGCTAGTTGTTTAAACAGACCTCTGGTGGCATGTCTTGTGGGGTAGGCATGGGGTATCTGAGCTGTGTGCTAGTAGTTTAAACAGACCTCTGGTGGCATGTCTTGTGGGGTAGGCATGGGGTATCTGAGCTGTGTGCTAGTCGTTTAAACTGACCTCTGGTGGCATGTCTTGTGGGCTAGGGATGGGGTATCTGAGCTGTGTGCTAGTCGTTTAAACTGACCTCTGGTGGCATGTCTTGTGGGCTAGGCATGGGGTATCTGAGCTGTGTGCTAGTCGTTTAAACTGACCTCTGGTGGCATGTCTTGTGGGGTAGGCATGGGGTATCTGAGCTGTGTGCTAGTAGTTTAAACAGACCTCTGGTGGCATGTCTTGTGGGGTAGGCATGGGGTATCTGAGCTGTGTGCTAGTAGTTTAAACAGACCTCTGGTGGCATGTCTTGTGGGGTAGGCATGGGGTATCTGAGCTGTGTGCTAGTTGTTTAAACTGACCTCTGGTGGCATGTCTTGTGGGGTAGGCATGGGGTATCTGAGCAGTGTGCTAGTAGTTTAAACTGACCTCTGGTGGCATGTCTTGTGGGCTAGGCATGGGGTATCTGAGCTGTGTGCTAGTCGTTTAAACTGACCTCTGGTGGCATGTCTTGTGGGCTAGGCATGGGGTATCTGAGCTGTGTGCTAGTCGTTTAAACTGACCTCTGGTGGCATGTCTTGTGGGGTAGGCATGGGGTATCTGAGCTGTGTGCTAGTAGTTTAAACAGACCTCTGGTGGCATGTCTTGTGGGGTAGGCATGGGGTATCTGAGCTGTGTGCTAGTAGTTTAAACAGACCTCTGGTGGCATGTCTTGTGGGGTAGGCATGGGGTATCTGAGCTGTGTGCTAGTTGTTTAAACAGACCTCTGGTGGCATGTCTTGTGGGGTAGGCATGGGGTATCTGAGCTGTGTGCTAGTCGTTTAAACTGACCTCTGGTGGCATGTCTTGGGGGTAGGCATGGGGTATCTGAGCTGTGTGCTAGTCGTTTAAACTGACCTCTGGTGGCATGTCTTGTGGGGTAGGCATGGGGTATCTGAGCTGTGCTGTTGTTTAAACTGACCTCTGGTGGCATGTCTTGTGGGGTAGGCATGGGGTATCTGAGCAGTGTGCTAGTAGTTTAAACAGACCTCTGGTGGCATGTCTTGTGGGGTAGGCATGGGGTATCTGAGCTGTGTGCTAGTAGTTTAAACAGACCTCTGGTGGCATGTCTTGTGGGGTAGGCATGGGGTATCTGAGCTGTGTGCTAGTTGTTTTTAAACAGACCTCTGGTGGCATGTCTTGTGGGGTAGGCATGGGGTATCTGAGCTGTGTGCTAGTAGTTTAAACAGACCTCTGGTGGCATGTCTTGTGGGGTAGGCATGGGGTATCTGAGCTGTGTGCTAGTAGTTTACAGACCTCTGGTGGCATGTCTTGTGGGCTAGGCAGACCTCTGGTGGCATGTCTTGTGGGGTAGGGGGGTATCTGAGCTGTGTGCTAGTTGTTTAAACAGACCTCTGGTGGCATGTCTTGTGGGGTAGGCATGGGGTATCTGAGCTGTGTCTTGGGGTAGGCATGGGGTATCTGAGCTCGTTTAAACTGACCTCTGATGTCATGGGCTGGGCATGGGGTATCATGTCTTGTAGGACCTCTGGTAGGCATGGGGTATCTGAGCTGTGCTAGTTGTTTAAACTGACCTCTGGTGGCATGTCTTGTGGGGTAGGCATGGGGTATCTGAGCAGTGTGTGCTAGTTTTAAACAGACCTCTGGTGACCTCTGCATGTCTTGTGGGGTAGGCATGGGGGGTATCTGAGCTGTGTGCTAGTAGTTTAAACAGACCTCTGGTGGCATGTCTTGTGGGGTAGGCATGGGGTATCTGAGCTGTGTGCTAGTTGTTTAAACAGACCTCTGGTGGCATGTCTTGTGGGGTAGGCATGGGGTATCTGAGCTGTGTGCTAGTCGTTTAAACTGACCTCTGGTGGCATGTCTTGTCTAGGCATGGGGTATCTGGCTGGTGCTATGTTTAAACTGACCTCTGGTGGCATGTCTTGTGGGCTAGGCATGGGGTATCTGAGCTGTGTGCTAGTAGTTTAAACAGACCTCTGGTGGCATGTCTTGTGGGGTAGGCTGTGGGTCGTATCTGGTCTTGTGGGGTAGGCAGGCTGACCTCTGGTGGCATGTCTTGTGGGCTAGGCATGGGGTATCTGAGCTGTGTGCTAGTAGTTTAAACAGACCTCTGGTGACATGTCTTGTGGGGTAGGCATGGGGTATCTGAGCTGTGTGCTAGTTGTTTAAACAGACCTCTGGTGGCATGTCTTGTGGGGTAGGCTGTGTGCTAGTCGTTTAAACTGACCTCTGGTGGCATGTCTTGTGGGGTAGGCATGGGGTATCTGAGCTGTGTGCTAGTAGTTTAAACTGACCTCTGGTGGCATGTCTTGTGGGGTAGGCATGGGGTATCTGAGCTGTGTGCTAGTAGTTTAAACAGACCTCTGGTGGCATGTCTTGTGGGGTAGGCATGGGGTATCTGAGCTGTGTGCTAGTAGTTTAAACTGACCTCTGGTGGCATGTCTTGTGGGGTAGGCATGGGGTATCTGAGCTGTGTGCTAGTAGTTTAAACAGACCTCTGGTGGCATGTCTTGTGGGGTAGGCATGGGGTATCTGAGGCATGGGGTATCTGAGCTGTGTGCTAGTAGTTTAAACAGACCTCTGGTGGCATGTCTTGTGGGGTAGGCATGGGGTATCTGAGCTGTGTGCTAGTAGTTTAAACAGACCTCTGGTGGCATGTCTTGTGGGGTAGGCATGGGGTATCTGAGCTGTGTGCTAGTAGTTTAAACAGACCTCTGGTGGCATGTCTTGTGGGGTAGGCATGGGGTATCTGAGCTGTGTGCTAGTAGTTTAAACAGACCTCTGGTGGCATGTCTTGTGGGGTAGGCATGGGGTATCTGAGCTGTGTGCTAGTAGTTTAAACAGACCTCTGGTGGCATGTCTTGTGGGGTAGGCATGGGGTATCTGAGCTGTGTGCTAGTAGTTTAAACTGACCTCTGGTGGCATGTCTTGTGGGGTAGGCATGGGGTATCTGAGCTGTGTGCTAGTAGTTTAAACAGACCTCTGGTGGCATGTCTTGTGGGGTAGGCATGGGGTATCTGAGCTGTGTGCTAGTAGTTTAAACTGACCTCTGGTGGCATGTCTTGTGGGGTAGGCATGGGGTATCTGAGCTGTGTGCTAGTAGTTTAAACTGACCTCTGGTGGCATGTCTTGTGGGGTAGGCATGGGGTATCTGAGCTGTGTGCTAGTAGTTTAAACAGACCTCTGGTGGCATGTCTTGTGGGGTAGGCATGGGGTATCTGAGCTGTGTGCTAGTAGTTTAAACTGACCTCTGGTGGCATGTCTTGTGGGGTAGGCATGGGGTATCTGAGCTGTGTGCTAGTAGTTTAAACAGACCTCTGGTGGCATGTCTTGTGGGGTAGGCATGGGGTATCTGAGCTGTGTGCTAGTAGTTTAAACTGACCTCTGGTGGCATGTCTTGTGGGGTAGGCATGGCTGTGTGTGCTAGTGTGTTTAAACAGACCTCTGGTGGCATGTCTTGTGGGGTAGGCAGGCATGGGGTTTAAACAGACCTCTGGTGGCATGCTGTGGGGTAGGCATGGGGTAGTGTGTGCTAGTAGTTAAACAGACCTCTGGTGGCATGTCCTGTGGGGTAGGCATGGGGTATCTGAGCTGTGTGCTAGTAGTTTAAACAGACCTCTGGTGGCATGTCCTGTGGGGTAGGCATGGGGTATCTGAGCTGTGTGCTAGTTGTTTAAACTGACCTCTGGTGGCATGTCTTGTGGGGTAGGCATGGGGTATCTGAGCTGTGTGCTAGTAGTTTAAACAGACCTCTGGTGGCATGTCTTGTGGGGTAGGCATGGGGTATCTGAGCTGTGTGCTAGTTGTTTAAACTGACCTCTGGTGGCATGTCTTGTGGGGTAGGCATGGGGTATCTGAGCTGTGTGCTAGTAGTTTAAACTGACAGCTCGGTGCAGTCACTTTGTCAACACTTCTTACAAAAACAAGCAACGATGATGTCAATCTCTTCTCCACTTTTTGAGCCAGGAGAGATTGACATGCATATTATTAATGTCAGCTCTCTATGTACATTTAAGGGCCAGCCATGCTGCCCTGTTCTGAGGCAATTGTAGTTTTCCTAAGTTCATCTTTGTGGCACCTGACCACACGACTGAACAGTAGTCCAGGTGCGACAAAACTAGGGCCTGTAGGACTTGCCTCGTTGATAGTGTTGTTAAGAAGGCAGAGCAACGCTTTACTATGGACAGACTTCTCCCCGTCTTAGCTACTGTTGTATCAATATGTTTTGACCATGACAGTTTTACAATACAGGGTTACTCCAAGCAGTTTAGTCACCTCAACTTGCTCAATTTCCACATTGTTCATTACTAGATTTAGTTGAGGTTTAGGGTTTAGTGAATGATTTGTCCCAAATACAATGCTTTTAGTTTTTGAAATATTTAGGACTAATTTATTCCTTGCCACCCACTCTGAAACTAACTGCAACTCTTTGGTAAGCGTTGCAGTCATTTCAGTCGCTATAGTAACTTGTGTGTATAGTAGACTCACTGGCTTTACTCAAAGTTAGTGTCATGTCATTAGTAAAGATTGAAAAAGTAAGGGGCCTAGACTGCTGCCCTGGGGAATTCCTGATTCAACCTGGATTATGTTGGAGAGGCTTCCATTAAAGAACACCCTCTGTGTTCTGTTAGACAGTTAATTCTTTATCCACAACATAGCAGGGGGTGTAAAGCATACATTTTTTCAACAGCAGACTATGATCGATGATGTCAAAAGTCACACTGAAGTCTAACAAGACACCCACCACATTTTTTTTTAATCATACATGTCTCTCAACCTATCATCAGTCATTTGTGTAAGTGCAGTGCTTGTTGAATATCCTTCACTATAAGCGTGCTGAAAGTCTGTTGTCAATTTGATTACAGTAAAATAACGCTGTATTTTTTCCAAAAGTTTACTAAGGGTTGGTAACAGGCTGATTGGTTGGCTATTTGAGCCAGTAAAGGGGGCTTTACTATTCTTAGGTAGAATGACCTTTGAGCCAGTAAAGGGGGCTTTACTATTCTTAGGTAGAATGACCTTTGAGCCAGTAAAGGGGGCTTTACTATTCTTAGGTAGAATGACCTTTGAGCCAGTAAAGGGGGCTTTACTATTCTTAGGTAGAATGACCTTTGAGCCAGTAAAGGGGGCTTTACTATTCTTAGGTAGAATGACCTTTGCTTCCCTCCAGGCCTGAGGGCACACACTTTCTCGTAGGCTTAGAATGAAGATGTGGCAATATCATCTGCTATTATCCTCAGTCATTTTCCATCCAAGTTTGTCAGACGCAGGTGTCATTATTGATAGACAGCAACAATCTTGTAACTTTTTTCAGCTCTTCTACACTCACTTTACAGAATTCAAAATTACAATTCTTGTCTTTCCTAATCTGGTCAGATATACCTGGATGTGTAGTGTCAGCGTTTGTTGCTGGCATGTCATTACTAAACCTGGTCTAATATGTCACATAATCACTGTGTGTGTGGTGTGTGTCTGAGCCAGCTGTTAGGTTCGGGGACAGCCTGGGGGCTCACAGTGTATCAACGAGGGCCTTGCCTGTCTGCCAGATGAAATCCCTTCTCCTCTTCTGAGGCAGGCGCCTGCCCACACAGCAGAAACACAGCAGACAAATGAAGCTCTTTATGCATTGTTCATCATCATAGCAGTCATTTGGTCCACTGCTCTGCTGTGAAAAGACAGAAAAAGAGAGAACCCCCCCCCAAAACTAGGCCAAAAGTTCAACGCAGAGTGACTTGTGTGAACGCTAGCTAACTTTGGAGTGAGAGAGATTGTGAAAGTGGTAGAGTTTCATTTGGAATGTGAGATGGGTGTTTTTCGATGATGACATTGATGTCACTGCTAGCAGCTGATATGGCTTGTGCATTGTCATGGTTCTGGCTGGTTGTCATGATGCAGACGGGCAGGTGCTAGGGATGATGGGTAAATGGGAGAAGCAGAGGGGCCGGATTAGAGGATGATTGAAAGGTGAGACGGGGCGTG
Organism: Oncorhynchus nerka; assembly: GCF_034236695.1. NCBI lineage: Eukaryota > Metazoa > Chordata > Actinopteri > Salmoniformes > Salmonidae > Oncorhynchus > Oncorhynchus nerka. The sequence goes on along the minus strand of NC_088399.1, from coordinate 95,345,741 downwards.
TCGTCGTAGCAGAAGACAGGTGTGTCATGGCTGGATGACACGTTTTACAATCCCTACTCTATGTCTACACTACTGAAGAAAACATGCCATGTAGTCATAACTTGATCAAAAAGTACAGGTGTGAAAACAGCCTTTATGAAGCAAGCTATAACTTCAATACAATATGGCACAGGTCCGGTGTATAGCTGTCTGTTAGTGTTCTGATCCCCCCCAAAAAAGGAAATGCAATTCAACTTCCTTAGACATTTGAACAATGAAGGAACTAAGCAGCTCTTATGAACCTATTCAGATATGAAAACCGTAACCCTAACTTCATTACCAGCCTTTGTATTTCACAACCTACATACAATGCCGTCCTTCTGGTCAACCCGGTTCCTAAAGAAAACAGCTATTTTGTCCTTGATCTGCAGTGACATGCAGTAACTGATGCTTCCAGACCCAAATGACAGGGCCCTATGGAAACCTATTCCCTATATATTATTCTATTCCCTATATAGTGCACTACTTTTGACCAGAGCCCTATGGAACCATATTCCCTAAATAGTGCACTACTTTTGACCAGAGCCCTATGGACCCAGGTCAAAAGTAGTGTACTACAAAAGGAATAGGGTGCAATTTGGGGATGCATGACCATGAGTCAAGTCATTTCTCCAAGGTAGTTCCATCAGCTTCAGAATCCTTCCAGAGCCATATTCATCCTCTGGAATTAGGGCCTGGGGAGGGCAGATCCTGTATTGTATCAGAGGTCAGAGGTTATGGTACACATACAGACTGAATTTACAAATGGGGGGCAGATCCTCTATAGTATAGAGGTCCGGGGGCATGGGACACAAACAAGACTGTATTTACAGACGATGGGCAGAGTCTCGGTTTGCTGAGATTGCCAAGAGCAGATACCTGTTCTGTGTTAATTATATTTGTCTTATTTAACCTGTTTTGAGTTGCTAAGAAACAGAACATGTTTTGAGTTGCTAACACACAGAACCTGTTTTGAGTTGCTAACACACAGAACCTGTTTTGAGTTGCTAACACACAGAACCTGTTTTGAGTTGCTAACACACAGAACCTGTTTTGAGTTGCTGACACACAGAACCTGTTTTGAGTTGCTGACACACAGAACCTGTTTTGAGTTGCTAACACACAGAACCTGTTTTGAGTTGCTAACACACAGAACCTGTTTTGAGTTGCTGACACACAGAACCTGTTTTGAGTTGCTAACACACAGAAACTGTTTTGAGTTGCTGACACACAGAACCTGTTTTGAGTTGCTGACACACAGAACCTGTTTTGAGTTGCTGACACACAGAACCTGTTTTGAGTTGCTAACACACAGAACCTGTTTTGAGTTGCTAAGAAACAGAACCTTTGTTGAGTTGCTAACACACAGAACCTGTTTTGAGTTGCCAACACATAGAACCTGTTTCTTTACATTGTGTTGTCTATATGCAATCAAAGCAACAGAGACAGATGGGATCATAACAGCCTATATATAGACATGATTTCTCTGTGCCCCCACATATACAATTATCTGGAAGAGTCCTCAGTCGAGCAGTGAATTTCAAACACAGAGTGAAAAGAAGGAAGCCTGTACAGAATAAAAAATATTCCAAAACATGCCTCCTGTTTGCAACAAGGAACTAAAGTAATACTGCAAAACATGCATCCTGTTTGCAACAAGGCACTAAAGTAATACTGCAAAACATGCATCCTGTTTGCAACAAGGCACTAAAGTAATACTGCAAAACATGCATCCTGTTTGCAACAAGGCACTAAAGTAATACTGCAAAACATGCATCCTGTTTGCAACAAGGAACTAAAGTAATACTGCAAAACATGCATCCTGTTTGCAACAAGGAACTAAAACTAAAGTAATACTGCAAAACATGCATCCTGTTTGCAACAAGGCACTAAAGTAATACTGCAAAACATGCATCCTGTTTGCAACAAGGCACTAAAGTAATACTGCAAAACATGCATCCTGTTTGCAACAAGGAACTAAAGTAATACTGCAAAACATGCATCCTGTTTGCAACAAGGCACTAAAGTAATACTGCAAAACATGCATCCTGTTTGCAACAAGGCACTAAAGTAAAACTGCAAAACATGCATCCTGTTTGCAACAAGGAACTAAAGTAATACTGCAAAACATGCCTCCTGTTTGCAACAAGGAACTAAAGTAATACTGCAAAACATGCATCCTGTTTGCAACAAGGCACTAAAGTAATACTGCAAAACATGCCTCCTGTTTGCAACAAGGAACTAAAGTAATACTGCAAAACATGCATCCTGTTTGCAACAAGGCACTAAAGTAATACTGCAAAACATGCATCCTGTTTGCAACAAGGCACTAAAGTAATACTGCAAAACATGCATCCTGTTTGCAACAAGGCACTAAAGTAATACTGCAAAACATGCATCCTGTTTGCAACAAGGCACTAAAGTAATACTGCAAAACATGCATCCTGTTTGCAACAAGGCACTAAAGTAATACTGCAAAACATGCATCCTGTTTGCAACAAGGAACTAAAGGAAAACTGTTAAAAATATGGCAAAGAAATGAACTTTATGTCCTGAACACAAAATGCTGTTTGGGACAAATCCAACGCAACAGATCACTGAGTACCTCTCTTCCTATTTTCAAGCATGGTGGTGGTTGCATCATGTTATGGGTATGCTTGTTGTCGGCAAAGACTAGAGAGGTTTTTAGGATTAAAGAAACGGAATAAAGCTAAGCACAGGCAAAATCCTAGAAGAAAACTCCTTTTCAGTCTGCTTTCCAACAGACACTGGGAGACAAATTCACCTTTACAAGCAGGACAAGCAGGACAATAACCTAAAACACAAAGCCAAATATACACTGGTGTTGCTTACAATGGCAGTAAGGTCATTGAATGTTTCTGAGTGGTTATAGTTTGACTTAAGTCTGCTTAATGATCACCTTAACCAATCAGAAAAGTATAATTATAATATGCAAATATTGTATTATCCAGGTGTGCAAAACTCTTTTAGCGATTTACCCAGAAAGACTGACAGCTGTAATCACTTCCAAAAGTAATTCTAACATGTATTTATGAAAGGGTGTGATTGCATTTTTTTCTTCTCTAAATCAAGTCAATTCACATTTTATTGGTCACATACACATGTTTAGCAGATGTTATTGTGGGTGTAAGCGAAATGCTTCTTAGAGTACCAGTCAAAAGTTTGGACACACCTACTCATTCCAGGGTTTTTCTTAATTAAAAAAAAAAAAGTTCTACATCATAGAATAATAGTGACGATATCAAAACTATGAAATGACACATATGGAATCATGTAGTAACCAAAAAGCGTTAAACAAGTCAGTGTATATTTTAGATTTGAGATTCTTCAAAGTAGCCACCTTTTGCCTTGAGGACAGCTTTGCACAGTCTTGACATTCCCACCAGCAGAGCTGGTTAGGCTGTTTTCATGTAATCCACAGCGTTGGTGACTGTAACTGAGCTGCTGGCAACAATTTCATTACGCTTTTTTTGCCAACGTTTACTGACACCGGAGTTCGTAAATTCATCAGTTATTCTGCGCCTTGAGCGAATTTACAAATGCACCCTAATACATCGAACTTGCAAGTATATTAAATATATGCTATCTAATTAACTACCCAATGTGCACTGATTTGATTGAGCTAAGTGGTATAGTCGTTGTGCGCTCTCAGTGGACATTGTTAATGAAGATGTCTAGCTAGTAATGTGTTATGCTAGCAAGAAGCTAGCAAGAAGTTGCATAGCAACAGCATCAACTCCCCGGGTAGACAGGCGATGCGCTAGTACACTCAACCGAAAGGACACCGTTCGTTTACAGTACTAAAATGAACTAATTGTATATAGTATGTAGTATATACTCATTAAGTATGTAGTATACAGTATGTTAGTATGAGTATTCAAACACAGCTTATCTGTTTTTCAACGTTTGAATATAATATTCAATGTGTTTCTATGGCTTAATAGCAGTAAGGCCCAATTCAATGTTTCATTATTTTTTATATTTTTGACCGACCACCTTGATTCTTATGTAGCAACATTTGAAAAAGTTTTTTTTTTTTTTACATTGGATAAAAGACCAGGCTCAGAGCTGGAAAATTATATATCATACACTGCAGTTGAAGAACAACAACACAGTAATTCTGCTTTGAAAGTTGATAAACTTGTAACCTCACTTTTGAGAAAATGGTCCTTGAATGTTTTGGTACACCTACTGAAGAGTTTTTCTTTTGTCTACACCCATTCAGCATCATTCACACCCTCTTAAGCTTTAGCTCCACCCACTCAGCATCGTTCACACCCTCTTAAGCTTTAGCTCCACCCACTCAGCATCGTTCACACCCTCTTAAGCCTTAGCCCCGCCCATCTCTTTAAGGATTCACATGTGAGGTCATGTGCTAAACAGTGAGTACGGTAGTGTACTAAACAACCATAGGATCACCTATATAGAGAGGGAGACAGAATGAAGGGTAACAGGTGTTTTCCATACCAACTAGTAGGAGTTCATTGTCAATTTATCAAGCAACGCTTCCCTTGCATTGGTAGTTAAAGTGATAAGTATATTATTTCACTTGTTTTTATGCAGGCCATTTTTTGGGGGGCGGGGTGGGGGCATGTTCCTGGCAATTATATGAATTTCCTGTTCTGGGTTAACACAAGATTACTTGAATGGAATTGTAGGCACCCTGAGAATCACAGGCTCTTAGTTTGGCACTATTATTATTTGATCGTTCTGTTGTCGCAGAGCCGCATGAAATTCAAATGAGCCTGGTCATTTGCATAAATTCACTAAAACCCTGCAGTTCTCTTTCTCACACTTGATCTCATACCAAAATATACTACTGCAGCTTATCAAAACTCTTATTTCATATCCTCCCGCTTCAGGAAGATTTTTTACTCATGCGACGAAACTGGTGAACACATAGGTGGGTGGGGGTTGGAGAGACAGACGCCGATCCAACCACTTGGACATCTGAAACGGAGGGGGTAGCGATTAGCCTGCAATTAACTGTCATTGACTCAACAGTGTTGTTTTGAGATACAGCACAGTGTGAAATGACCACATGCTCTGACCTCTGATTGTATTACTCTACCCTGCATGGTTGGGGGCAATAATCTGAGACCAGACACACATACACACACACACATACACACACAGACAGACACACATACACACACACACACACACATACACACACAGACACACACACACATACACACACAGACAGACACACACACACATACACACACAGACACACACACACATACACACACAGACAGACACACATATACACACACACATACACACACAGACAGACACACACACACACACATACACACACAGACACACACACACATACACACACAGACAGACACACATACACACACACACACACACACACACAGACATACACACACATTTTCAATCCCTATACCAGTCTGCTGTTCCCACATGCTTCAAGAGGGCCACCATTGTTCCTGTTCCCAAGAAAGCTAAGGTAACTGAGCTAAACGACTACCGCCCCGTAGCACTCACTTCCGTCATCATGAAGTGCTTTGAGAGACTAGTCAAGGACCATATCACCTCCACCCTACCTGACACCCTAGACCCACTCCAATTTGCTTACCGCCCAAATAGGTCCACAGACGATGCAATCTCAATCACACTGCACACTGCCCTAACCCACCTGGACCAGAGGAATACCTATGTGAGAATGCTGTTCATCGACTACAGCTCGGCATTCAACACCATAGTACCCTCCAAGCTCGTCATCAAGCTCGAGACCCTGGGTCTCGACCCCGCCCCTGTGCAACTGGGTACTGGACTTCCTGACGGGCCGCCCCCAGGTGGTGAGGGTAGGCAACAACATCTCCTCCCCGCTGATCCTCAACACGGGGCCCCACAAGGGTGCGTTCTGAGCCCTCTCCTGTACTCCCTGTTCACCCACGACTGCGTGGCCACGCACGCCTCCAACTCAATCATCAAGTTTGCGGACGACACAACAGTGGTAGGCTTGATTACCAACAACGACGAGACGGCCTACAGGGAGGAGGTGAGGGCCCTCGGAGTGTGGTGTCAGGAAAATAACCTCACACTCAACGTCAACAAAACTAAGGAGATGATTGTGGACTTCAGGAAACAGCAGAGGGAACACCCCTATCCACATCGATGGAACAGTAGTGGAGAGGGTAGCAAGTTTTAAGTTCCTCGGCATACACATCACAGACAAACTGAATTGGTCCACTCACACTGACAGCGTCGTGAAGAAGGCGCAGCAGCGCCTCTTCAACCTCAGGAGGCTGAAGAAATTCGGCTTGTCACCAAAAGCACTCACAAACTTCTACAGATGCACAATCGAGAGCATCCTGGCGGGCTGTATCACCGCCTGGTACGGCAACTGCTCCGCCCTCAACCGTAAGGCTCTCCAGAGGGTAGTGAGGTCTGCACAACGCATCACCGGGGGCAAACTACCTGCCCTCCAGGACACCTACACCACCCGATGTTACAGGAAGGCCATAAAGATCATCAAGGACATCAACCACCCGAACCACTGCCTGCTCACCCCGCTATCATCCAGAAGGCGAGGTCAGTACAGGTGCATCAAAGCTGGGACTGAGAGACTGAAAAACAGCTTCTATCTCAAGGCTATCAGACTGTTAAACAGCCACCATTGAGTGGCTGCTGCCAACACACTGTCATTGACACTGACCCAACTCCAGCCACTTTAATAATGGGAATTGATGGGAAATGATGTAAATATATCACTAGCCACTTTAAACAATGCTACCTTATATAATGTTACTTACCCTACATTATTCATCTCATATGCATACGTATATACTGTACTCTACATCATCGACTGCATCCTTATGTAATACATGTATCACTAGCCACTTTAACTATGCCACTTTGTTTACTTTGTCTACATACTCATCTCATATGTATATACTGTACTCGATACCATCTACTGTATGCTGCTCTGTACCATCACTCACTCATATATCCTTATGTACATATTCTTTATCCCCTTACACTGTGTATAAGACAGTAGTTTTAGAATTGTTAGTTAGATTACTTGTTGGTTATCACTGCATTGTCGGAACTAGAAGCACAAGCATTTCGCTACACTCGCATTAACATCTGCTAACCATGTGTATGTGACAAATAAAATTTGATTTGATTTGATTTGATTTGACACACACAGACAGACACACACACACACACAGACACATATACACACACAGACACATACACACACAGACACATATACACACACAGACACATATACACACACACACAGGCACATATACACACACACACACACACACACATACACACTTTTCATCCTGAGGAAGACCATGAAGACATTCAGCTTTTATTCCTCCTCTTTCATTCTTTATCTTTCTTTCCCTCAATCTTTCTCTCTTTCCCTTCCTTCTCTCTATCGCTCTGCTACCGCAAACTCTTCCTATTTCTCTCTCGTTCTGAAGCAGATATCCTGAATCCATATTCCTCCTATTTTTCCGAGATATATATATATATATTTATTTATTTTTGTTGTATAGTTTTCTCTTTTCTCTGTGCAGTTGCAGAAGTTGTACATTCCACCACACAACTCAATGAAAGCTGGTGGCCTTGAATCCTACCTTGGCTAACATATTGATGAAACACTACATACAAGTTGCATGCACCTTCTCCCAAGAAAACATGTTTTCTGTGAATAAAAAATTACCTTTCACTTCTTTTTTTTCTTTCAATTTCAGGTAAGGTTGTCTATTCTTTTTATTGTAATGTAATTGGATCAAAACATTAGTCACTGGCACAATGTATTATTCACTGTCTGTGTAGAACATCTATAGAGTGTTGCTAGTGAGGGGCATCAACAAAGATGACCTCTGAGAAAATGGTATAAAAAGCACAAGTAAGACAGGTGAATGGAATATAAAATATGATACACATTTTATAGTATATCTTGGCCTTGACTGATGTTTCTCAGAATTTGTATCCTAAAGGTCTGACACTCATTCAGTCCAAAATAACAACAACAAAAAAAATCTTATTTTCCTGGAAAAAACGAGGCCCAGAAGTGTTTGTGAGGTGTACATATTGAGTCCTTGAGACGATCCGTCATATCTGCCTCTGATGAGTGGCTGAAGACTCCTGGAACTGACTGAAGAGTTCGTTCCATTTTCTCCTGTAGTGCCAGGGCAGGAGAAAACATATGGGCATAGGTGGGCTCTACCCAAAATAAAACCAAGAAGATCTTTTATTTCAGAACCACGGACAGCTCTGTGAATACTGCTCCCACGAAGAGCCCTTATTTCAGAACCACGGACAGCTCTGTGAATACTGCTCCCACGAAGAGCCCTTATTTCAGAACCACGGACAGCTCTGTGAATACTGCTCCCACGAAGAGCCCTTATTTCAGAACCACGGACAGCATCATGTCAGCCAAGGACAGGGTCACAGCAGCACTGTTCATGCCACACAGCTCCACAGCTTAACTAATCAACACACCCGCAAGGCATTGTCACGTAGGTTTACTGACTCACACCTCATGTGGAGTCGGTCTGAACACCTCCCCGCACCTCCCCTTTTGTAGTCTACGCTAATGACATTTTGTCTCTATGTCTGAGAAGACGGGTTGATATGCTGGCATAAGAAGCCTATTCTGTATCCTCTAGACCTCTCAGAAGACTGTACCTTCTGGGTTCTATTATTCCACTGTGGGAGGTCTGGTGCTGGGCTAATGTCTTATCACATCTCCCTGTGATGATCGCCATTGTGTGTGTGTGTGTGTGTGTGTGTGTGTGTGTGTGTCTACGTCTGTGCATGTGTTTGTGTGTGTGTGAGTGTGTGTCAGGTGTTCAAATGGTTTAGGCCAGTAGGGGCTCAGATGGTCTGACAGGGAGAGAGACACTCCACAGGCTTCACTGCAGAAGAAAAGGAGGAGGAGGTGGTAGAGGAGGAGGTGGTGGAGGATGAGATGGTAGAGGAGGAGGAGGAGGTGGTAGAGGAGGAGGAGGTGGTGGTGGTAGAGGAGGAGGTGGTGGAGGTAGAGGAGGAGGAGGTAGAGGAAGAGATGATTGTAGAGGAGGAGGAGGAGGTGGTGGTAGAGGAGGAGGAGGTAGAGGAGGAGGTAGAGGAGGAGGTGGTGGTAGAGGAGGAGGAGGAGGAGGAGGTGGTGGTAGAGGAGGAGGAGGAGGTGGTGGTAGAGGAGGAGGAGGTAGAGGAGGAGGTAGAGGAGGAGATGATTGTAGAGGAGGTAGAGGAGGAGGTGGTGGTAGAGGAGGAGGTAGAGGAGGAGGTGGTGGTAGAGGAGGTAGAGGAGGAGGAGGTAGAGGAAGAGATGATTGTAGAGGAGGTGGAGGAGGTGGTGGTAGAGGAGGAGGAGGTAGAGGAGGAGGTAGAGGAGGAGATGATTGTAGAGGAGGAGGTAGAGGAGGAGGTGGTGGTAGAGGAGGAGGTAGAGGAGGAGGTGGTGGTAGAGGAGGAGGAGGGGTGGTAAAGGAGGAGGTGGTGGTAGAGGAGGAGGTGGTGGTGGTAGAGGAGGTAGAGGAGGGGGGGGTGGTAGAGGAGGATGATGCGGATGAGGTGCCAGGTTCCCTGCCTCCCCAGCCTGCCTGCATCCTTGGCTCATTCCCCCAACCTGCCAGCCGCCCTCATCCCTCAGCCTCCCTCCTCCCCCAGCCTGTCACTCTCCCTCTGCTCTCTGCTCCAGGCTCCCTCTCCCTCTTCCCCCAGCCTGTCAGTCTCCCTCTGCTCTCTGCTCCAGCCTCCCTCCCTCCTCCCAATCCTGCCAGTCTGTCACAAAACAAAAGGCAACAACACAGCAAAGGAAGCAGAGAGTGAGAGTGAGAGTGAGAGAGAGAATGAGAGAGTGAGAGAGAGAGAGAGTGAGTGAGAGAGAGAGAGAGTGAGAAAGAGAGTGAGAGAGAGAGTGAGAGAGAGAGAGAGAGAGAGAGTGAGAGAGAGCACTTGTCTTTTCTGTGACACTGATGACAGGCTATCTGAGGGAGGTGAATAACCATTGAGGTAAACAGATGATGAATTGGTACATAGACAGATTTATAAATAAATGTATATACATTCAGTGATCAGTTTATTAGGGACACAACCCCGTTAACATTTTTTTTTTTAAATCTCTACTTCAGACAATGTAGCACATATCCGTGGTAAAGCAGGCACATGGGCATTCAGATGCTGTTTGATTGAACATTAGAATGGGCAAAACAAGTGACCTAAGTGACTTTGAGCGCGGTATGATGGTTGGTATGATGCGTGGTATGATGGTTGGTATGATGGTTGGTATGATGCATGGTATGATGGTTGGTATGATTTGTGGTATGATGGTTGGTATGATGGTTGGTATGATGCGTGGTATGATGGTTGGTATGATGGTTGGTATGATGGTTGGTATGATGGTTGGTATGATGGTTGGTATGATGGTTGGTATGATGGTTGGTATGATGCGTGGTATGATGGTTGGTATGATGGTTGGTATGATGGTTGGTATGATGCGTGGTATGATGGTTGGTATGATGGTTGGTATGATGCATGGTATGATGGTTGGTATGATGCGTGGTATGATGGTTGGTATGATTTGTGGTATGATGGTTGGTATGATGGTTGGTATGATGCGTGGTATGATGGTTGGTATGATGGTTGGTATGATGGTTGGTATGATGGTTGGTATGATGCGTGGTATGATGGTTGGTATGATGGTTGGTATGATGCGTGGTATGATGGTTGGTATGATGGTTGGTATGATGGTTGGTATGATGCGTGTGGTATGATGGTTGGTATGATGGTTGGTATGATGCATGGTATGATGGTTGGTATGATGCGTGGTATGATGGTTGGTATGATGGTTGGTATGATGGTTGGTATGATGCGTGGTATGATGGTTGGTATGATGGTTGGTATGATGGTTGGTATGATGGTTGGTATGATGGTTGGTATGATGGTTGGTATGATGCGTGGTATGATGCGTGGTATGATGGTTGGTATGATGGTTGGTATGATGCGTGGTATGATGGTTGGTATGATGGTTGGTATGATGGTTGGTATGATGCGTGGTATGATGGTTGGTATGATGGTTGGTATGATGCGTGGTATGATGGTTGGTATGATGGTTGGTATGATGGTTGGTATGATGGTTGGTATGATGCGTGGTATGATGGTTGGTATGATGGTTGGTATGATGCGTGGTATGATGGTTGGTATGATGGTTGGTATGATGGTTGGTATGATGCGTGGTATGATGGTTGATATGATGCGTGGTATGATGGTTGGTATGATGGTTGGTATGATGGTTGGTATGATGGTTGGTTCCGAAGAATTCAGGCTGTTCTGGAGGGAAAGGGGGTAGTCCGGCCTGGTACTAGGTAGGTGTACCTAATAAACTGGCTGGTGAGTGAATATAAAGAATATAACATTCTGGTCTCACAGTAGGAGTGCTGCTCTAGGCAAATTACTTTTTTTGTTGCTTTTGTGCTATTTGATCAAGTACTAAACTATAGTAGAAAACTCATAACAGATCAAAAACTATAGCACAAAACTCATAACAGATTTAATTTTAAACGTCTTTTCAATTGACTAAGTAAAACACACAAAATCATACAGTCACTTTTTAATTTCAAAACACAAATGTCACATTGCAATGCACCTTCATATAAAGTAATTGTCTTTCACAATGCACCTTCATATAAAGTAATTGTCTTTCACATTGCATTGTGCACATTACTTTTTACATATGATTCTCTTCTTTTTTGTTAAAATACATTTTATTAAATCCGGCTGCTCTTATTAATTGATGACCACTTGACCTTGAGATTTTAAACTGTTTTGTCTACTGCAGATTGAGAACTATATATATACATAAATACATTTCATTTATATAAATAAATGAATTGTCTGTAATGTAGAAACAAAGAAAGAATTTACAGTCATTTACTATTATGATGATTTTATTTCAATTTTAAAAAAAATCTGATATTGACAAGATCAGAGACATACTGTATGTAACAAATTAATCCTATATATAGTAAACATTTATCCAAAATGAAGTTGCTGGGGATCTTTTCTGATTGCTTGGCCACATATCTTGACAACAGTTAGTACATATATTTTGGTATGTGATCATGGGGGAAAATGAAATCCACAACTCTGGTAAGGTCAGTGTCTCTTACTAACTGAGCCACGTACACCACTGCAATACATACATTTTTTTCTCTCACTTTGGCACATTTTTCAAGTGGTATATTTTCAAAACTCTAAATACAAAATTCTAAACTGATAATAATTGTAATGCCACCGATCTTATGTTCAGAATCTTTGTGTATTTTCTTTTGGAGGGGGGGGGGTTCACACAGCTTTCCTGAGCCATTCATACAAAATCAAATTTTTCTATGAAATATCATGAGAGCATTTTGTTGAGTCACCGAACGGATGATTCAGACTTAGAAAATCCTACGCACTGAGTTGGAATTCAGATGTACAGTGGCTTGCCAAAGTATTCACCCCACATTGCATTTTTCCTATTTTGTTGCCTTACAACCTGGTATTAAAATGTTTTTTTTAGGGGGGTTTGTGTCATTTAATTTACACAACATGCCTACCACTTTGAAGATGTAAAATATATTTTTTATTGCGAAACAAACAAGAAATAAGACAAAAAAGATAACTTGAGCCTGCATAAATATTCACCCCCCAAAGTCAAACAAATGTATTTATATAGCCCTTATTACATCAGCTGATGTCACAAAGTGCTGTACAGAAACCCAGCCTAAAACCCCAAACAGCAAGCAATGCAGGTGTAGAAGAATGGTGGCTAGGAAGAACTCCCTAGAAAGGCCGGAACCTAGGAAGAAACCTAGAGAGGAACCAGGCTCTGAGGGGTGACCAGTCCTCTTCTGGCTGTGCCGGGTGGAGATTATAACAGAACATGGCAAAGATGTTCAAATGTTCATAGATGACCAGCTGGGTCAAATAATAATAATCACAGTGATTGTAGAGGGTACAACTGGTCAGCACCTCAGGAGTAAATGTCAGTTGGGTTTTCATAGCCGATCATTCAGAATATCCCTACCTCTTGCTGTTTCTAGAGAGTTGAAAACAGCAGGTCTGGGACAGGTAGCATGTCCGGTGAACAGGTCAGGGTTCCATAGCCGCAGGCAGAACAGTTGAAACTGGAGCAGCAGCACGGCCAGGTGGACTGGGGACAACAAGGAGTCATCATGCCAGGTAGTCCTGAGGCATGGTCCTAGGGATCAGATCCTCCGAAAGAAAGAAAGATAAATTAGAGAGAGCATACTTAAATTCACACAGGGCACAGGATAAGACAGGATAATTACTCCAGAATGACAAAGTCAATAATTTGTAGAGCCACCTTTTGCAGCAATTACAGCTGCAAGTCTCTTAGGGTATGTCTCTATAAGCTTAGCACATCTAGGCACTGAGATTTTTTGCCCATTTTTCAAGGCAAAACTGCTCTAGCTCCTTCAAGTTGGTTGTTTTCTGCTGGTGTACATCAATCTTTAAGTCATACCACAGATTCTCAATTGGATTGAGTTCTGGGATTTGACCAGGCCATTCCAAGACATTTAAATGTTTCCCCTTAAGCCACTTGAGTGTTGCTTCAGCAGTATGTTTAGGGTCATTGTCCTGCTGGAAGGTGAACCTCCGTCCCAGTCTCAAATCTCTGGAAGACTGAAACAGATTTCCCTCGAGAATGTCCTTGTATTTATCGCCATCCATCATTCCTTCAATTCTGACCATTTCCCCAGTCCCTGCCGAGGAAAAACATCCCCACAGTATGATGCTGCCACCACCATGCATCACTGTGGGGATGCTGCTACCACTGTGCTTCACCATGCCTCACTGTGGGGATGGTGTTCTCAGGGTGATGAGACGTGTTGGGTTTGCAGGCTTGTTTTCGAGTTGCTGTGCGTTTTGTTGCCAACCTATTTTGCCTATTTTGCTACCTGACAACTTTACGGTTTTCACTTTTTAATTACCGTTCATATATTTATTTATTTTTTCCTCAACTTTTTCACTCCGGACGCTTTATCTGGACACGATTCGTCAGGACCTCCAACAGCCGAAGCTAAGTAGTAACATTAACATGATGCCTTCTAATTGCAGCCGCTGTGCTCGCCTTACGGCGAGGATAGCTGTACTGCAAGCCCAGCTTCAGACGCAATCGTTAGGCAAGGGTAATTTTAGTGTAGGAAAGGATGAAACAGCGTCTGTGCCAACAGTAAGTACAGATAGTAGTATAAATCCCCTGGCACAGTCCCCCGCAGCCGGACAATTTTCTCACGGTTTCTGGAAGGAAATGCTGTAGGAACGCTCAACCGGTGTCCTCATTCAGCCGACAGAAACTTTCAACCGGTTTTCCCCATTAAGCAGCGGGTCGGTGTCAGAGGCCGAGTCTTCTCTGGTCTCTACTCCTCCCGTTACGGGGTCTGAGACGCCGAAGCTTCCCACCATTAGCTCTGACAAATTGAAAACTCTAGTCATTGGCGACTCCATTACCCGCAGTATTAGACTTAAAGCGAATCATCCAGCGATCATACACTGTTTACCCGGGGGCAGGGCTACCGACGTTAAGGCTAATCTGAAGATGGTGCTGGCTAAAGCTAAAACTGGCGAGTGTAGAGAGTATAGAGATATTGTTATCCACGTCGGCACCAACGATGTTAGGATGAAACAGTCAGAGATCACCAAGCGCAACATAGCTTCTGCGTGCATATCAGCTAGAAAGATGTGTCGGCATCGAGTAATTGTCTCTGGCCCCCTCCCAGTTAGGGGGAGTGATGAGCTCTACAGCAGAGTCTCACAACTCAATCGTTGGTTGAAAACTGTTTTCTGCCCCTCCCAAAAGATAGAATTTGTAGATAATTGGCCCTCTTTCTGGGACTCACCCACAAACAGGACCAAGCCTGACCTGCTGAGGAGTAACGGACTCCATCCTAGCTGGAGGGGTGCTCTCATCTTATCTACCAACATAGACAGGGCTCTAACTCCTCTAGCTCCACAATGAAATAGGGTGCAGGCCAGGCAGCAGGCTATTAGCCAGCCTGCCAGCATAGTGGAGTCTGCCACTAGCATAGTCAGTGTAGTCAGCTCAGCTATCACCATTGAGACCGTGTCTGTGCCTCGACCTAGGTTGGGCAAAACTAAACATGGCGGTGTTCGCCTTAGCAATCTCACTAGGATAAAGACCACCTCCATTCCTGTCATTACTGAAAGAGATCATGATACCTCACTTCTCAAAATAGGGCTACTTAATGTTAGATCCCTTACTTCAAAGGCAATTATAGTCAATGAACTAATCACTGATCATAATCTTGATGTGATTGGCCTGACTGAAACATGGCTTAAGCCTGATGAATTTACTGTGTTAAATGAGGCCTCACCTCCTGGCTACACTAGTGACCATATCCCCCGTGCATCCCGCAAAGGCGGAGGTGTTGCTAACATTTACGATAGCAAATTTCAATTTACAAAAAAAAATGACGTTTTCGTCTTTTGAGCTTCTAGTCATGAAATCTATGCAGCCTACTCAATCACTTTTTATAGCTACTGTTTACAGGCCTCCTGGAGCCATATACAGCGTTTCTCACTGAGTTCCCTGAATTCCTATCGGACCTTGTAGTCATTGCAGATAGTATTCTAATCTTTGGTGACTTTAATATTCACATGGAAAAGTCCACAGACCCACTCCAAAAGGCTTTCGGAGCCATCATCGACTCAGTGGGTTTTGTCCAACATGTCTCTGGACCCACTCACTGTCACAGTCATACGCTGGACCTAGTTTTGTCCCATGGAATAAATGTTGTGGATCTTAATGTTTTTCCTCATAATCCTGGACTATCGGACCACCATTTTATTACGTTTGCAATTGCAACAAATAATCTGCTCAGACCCCAACCAAGGAACATCAAAAGTCGTGCTATAAATTCACAGACAACACAAAGATTCCTTGATGCCCTTCCAGACTCCCTCTGCCTACCCAAGGACGCCAGAGGACAAAAATCCGTTAACCACCTAACTGAGTATCTCAATTTAACCTTGCGCAATACCCTAGATGCAGTTGCACCCCTAAAAACTAAAAAATGTCTCATAAGAAACTAGCTCCCTGGTACACAGAAAATACCCGAGCTCTGAAGCAAGCTTCAGAAAATTGGAACGGAAATGGCGCCACACCAAACTGGAAGTCTTCCGACTAGCTTGGAAGGACGGTACCGTGCAGTACCGAAGAGCCCTTACTGCTGCTCGATCATCCTATTTTTCTAACTTAATTGAGGAAAATAAGAACAATCCGAAATTCCTTTTTGATACTGTCGCAAAGCTAACTAAAAAGCAGCATTCCCAAGAGAGGATGACTTTCACTTTAGCAGTGATAAATTCATGAACTTCTTTGAAGAAAAGATTATGATTATTAGAAAGCAAATTACGGACTCTCTTTAAACCTGCGTATTCCTCCAAACCTCAGTTGTCCTGAGTCTGCACAACTCTGCCAGGACCTAGGATCAAGAGAGACGCTCAAGTCTTTTAGTACTATATCTCTTGACACAATGATGAAAATAATCATGGCCTCTAAACCTTCAAGCTGCATACTGGACCCTATTCCAACTAAACTACTGAAAGAGCTGCTTCCTGTGCTTGGCCCTCCTATGTTGAACATAATAAACGGCTCTCTATCCACTGGATGTGTACCAAACTCACTAAAAGTGGCAGTAATAAAGCCTCTCTTGAAAAAGCCAAACCTTGACCCAGAAAATATAAAAAACTATCGGCCTATATCGAATCTTCCATTCCTCTCAAAAATTTTAGAGAAGGCTGTTGCGCAGCAACTCACTGCCTTCCTGAAGACAAACAATGTATACAAATGCTTCAGTCTGGTTTTAGACCCCATCATAGCACTGAGACGGCACTTGTGAAGGTGGTAAATGACATTTTAATGGCAACGGACCGAGGCTCTGCATCTGTCCTCGTGCTCCTAGACCTTAGTGCTGCTTTTGATACCATCGATCACACACATTCTTTTGGAGAGATTGAAACCCAAATTGGTCTACACGGACATGTTCTGGCCTGGTTTAGATCTTATCTGTCGGAAAGATATCAGTTTGTCTCTGTGCATGGTTTGTCCTCTGACAAATCAACTGTAAATTTCGGTGTTCCTCAAGGTTCTGTTTTAGGACCACTATTGTTTTCACTATATATTTTACCTCTTGGGGATGTTATTCGAAAACATAATGTAAACTTTCACTGCTATGCGGATGACACACAGCTGTACATTTCAATGAAACATGGTGAAGCCCCAAAATTGCCATCGCTAGAAGCATGTGTTTCAGACATAAGGAAGTGGATGGCTGCAAACTTTCTACTATTAAACTCGGACAAAACAGAGATGCTTGTTCTAGGTCCCAAGAAACAAAGAGATCTTCTGTTGAATCTGACAATTAATCTTAATGGTTGTACAGTCGTCTCAAATAAAACTGTGAAGGACCTTCGCGTTACTCTGGACCCTGATCTCTCTTTTGAAGAACATATCAAGACCATTTCGAGGACAGCTTTTTTCCATCTACGTAACATTGCAAAAATCAGAAACTTTCTGTCCAAAAATGATGCAGAAAAATTAATCCATGCTTTTGTCACTTCTAGGTTAGACTACTGCAATGCTCTATTTTCCGGCTACCCGGATAAAGCACTAAATAAACTTCAGTTAGTACTGAATACGGCTGCTAGAATCCTGACTAGAACCAAAAAATTTGATCATATTACTCCAGTGCTAGCCTCTCTACACTGACTTCCTGTCAAAGCAAGGGCTGATTTCAAGGTTTTACTGCTAACCTACAAAGCATTACATGGGCTTGCTCCTACCTATCTCTCTGATTTGGTCCTGCCGTACATACCTACACGTACGCTACGGTCACAAGACGCAGGCCTCCTAATTGTCCCTAGAATTTCTAAGCAAACAGCTGGAGGCTGGGCTTTCTCCTATAGAGCTCCATTTTTATGGAACGGTCTGCCTACCCATGTCAGAGACGCAAACTCGGTCTCAACCTTTAAGTCTTTACTGAAGACTCATCTCTTCAGTGGGTCATATGATTGAGTGTAGTCTGGCCCAGGAGTGGGAAGGTGAACGGAAAGGCTCTGGAGCAATGAACCGCCCTTGCTGTCTCTGCTTGGCCGATTCCCCTCTTTCCACTGGGATTCTCTGCCTCTACCCTGTTACGGGGGCTGAGTCACTGGCTTACTGGGGCTCTCTCATGCCGTCCCTGGGGGTGCGTCACCTGGGTGGGTTGATTCACTGTTGTGGTCGGCCTGTCTGGGTTGGCGCCCCCCCCTTGGGTTGTGCCGTGGCGGAGATCTTTGTGGGCTATACTCGGCCTTGTCTCAGGATGGTAAGTTGGTGGTTGAAAATATCCCTCTAGTGGTGTGGGGGCTGTGCTTTGGCAAAGTGGGTGGGGTTATATCCTTCCTGTTTGGCCCTGTCCGGGGGTGTCCTCGGATGGGGCCACAGTGTCTCCTGACCCCTCCTGTCTCAGCCTCCAGTATTTATGCTGCATTAGTTTATGTGTCGGGGCTGGGTCAGTTTGTTATATCTGGAGTACTTCTCCTGTCCTATTCGGTGTCCTGTGTGAATCTAAGTGTGCGTTCTCTAATTCTCTCCTTCTCTCTTTCTTTCTCTCTCTCGGAGGACCTGAGCCCTAGGACCATGCCCCAGGACTACCTGACATGATGACTCCTTGCTGTCCCCAGTCCACCTGGCCATGCTGCTGCTCCAGTTTCAACTGGCCTGGGCCCTAGGACCATGTCCCAGGACTACCTGACATGATGACTCCTTGCTGTCCCCAGTCCACCTGGCCATGCTGCTGCTCCAGTTTCAACTGTTCTGCCTTACTATTATTCAACCATGCTGGTCATTTATGAACATTTGAACATCTTGGCCACGTTCTGTTATAATCTCCACCCGGCACAGCCAGAAGAGGACTGGCCACCCCACATATGCTCTCTCTAATTCTCTCTTTCTTCTCTCTCTCTCGGAGGACCTGAGCCCTAGGACCGTGCCCCAGGACTACCTGACATGATGACTCCTTGCTGTCCCCAGTCCACCTGACTGTGCTGCTGCTCAGTTTCAACTGTTCTGCCTTATTATTCGACCATGCTGGTCATTTATGAACATTTGAACATCTTGGTCATGTTCTGTTATAATCTCTACCCGGCACAGCCAGAAGAGGACTGGCCACCCCACATAGCCTGGTTCCTCTCTAGGTTTCTTCCTAGGTTTTGGCCTTTCTAGGGAGTTTTTCCTAGCCACCGTGCTTTTACACCTGCATTGTTTGCTGTTTGGGGTTTTAGGCTGGGTTTCTGTACAGCACTTTGAGATATCAGCTGATGTACGAAGGGCTATATAAATACATTTGATTTGATTTGATTTGATTTGTTTGCACCAGACAGCGCTTTCCTTGATGTCCAAAAAGCAAAATGTTTGTCTCATCTGACCGGAGTTCCTTCTTCCATATGTTTGGGGAGTCTCACACATGCCTTTTAGTGAACACCAAACGTGTTAACTTATTGTTTTCTTTAAGAAATGCTTTTTTTCCTGGACACTCTTCCAGTAAAGCCCAACTCTGTGGAGTATACAGCGCCTCTTTCTTTCCTCTGATTTATTGGTCCTCATGAACGCGTACGACGCTCCACCTTGGTCCTCTCCTTCAAACAGCCGTTACAGTTGCCTTACAATCTTTAAGTCATTCCACAGATTCTCAATTGGAATGAGGTCTGGGCTTTGACAGGCCATTCCAAGACATTTAAATGTTTCCCATTAAACCACTCAAGTGTTGCTTTAGCAGTATGCCTAGGCTCTGATTAATGCCCTCCTTGCCTGGTCTGTGAGTTTTGGTGGGCGGCCCTCTCTTGGCAGGTTTGCTGTGGTGCCATATTCTTTTCATTTTTTAATAATGGATTTAATGGTGCTCCGTGGGATGTTCAACGTTTCTGATATTTTTTTATAACCCAACCCTAATCTGTAGTTCTCCACAACTTTGTCCCTGACCTGTTTGGAGAGCTCCTTGATCTTCATGGTGCTGCCTAGTTGGCGGTGCCCCTTGCTTAGTAGTGTTGCAGACTCTGGGGCCTTTCAGAACAGGTGTATACATACTGAGATCCCGTGACAGATCATGCGAGACTTAGATTGCACACAGATGGACTTTACTTAACTAATGATGTGACTCCTGAAGGTAATTGGTTGCAAATCAAATCAAATCAAATTTATTTATATAGCCCTTCGTACATCAGCTGATATCTCAAAGTGCTGTACAGAAACCCAGCCTAAAACCCCAAACAGCAAGCAATGCAGGTGTAAAAGCACCTTTGTCATTATTGCACCATTTCTTATTTAGGGGCTTCATAGCAAAAGGGAATTGGCTTCCGTCTGGCCACTATCCCATAACGGCCTGATTGGTGGAGTGCTGGAGAGATGGTTGTCCACTTGGAAGGTTCTCCCATCTCCACAGAGGAACTCTGGAGCTATGTCAGAATGACCATCGGGTTCTTGGTCACCTCCCTGTCCAAGGCCCTTCTCCCTCGATTGCTCATTTTGGCCAGGCAGTCAGCTCTAGGAAGAATCTTGGTGGTTCCAAACTTCTTCCATTGAAGAATGATGGAGGCCATTTCAATGCTGCAGACATTTTTTGCTACCCTTCCCCATACTGTATGTGTCTTTACACAACCCTGTCTCGAAGCTCTACGGACAATTCCTTTGACCTCATGGCATAGTTTTGTTTTCTCTGACATGCACCGTCAACTGTAGGACCTTATAAAGACAGGTGTGTGCCTTTCCAAATCATGTCCAATCAATCAAATTTACCACAGGTGGACTCCAATCAAGTTTTTTTTACTTTGTCATTATGGGGTATTGTGTGTTTATGTAATTTGTTGTAGAATAAGGCTGTAACATATCAGGATGAGGGAAAAGTCAAGGGGTCTGAATTCTTTCTGAATGCTCTGCAGTTTGAGTTTAAAAAATTTTTCCATAGGGTTTCAGTTCATTTATCTGAAGTCATAAATTAGGTATACCTTTAATTTGATTTCTTCTCATCAGACTCTCTAGAATACATGGAGAGAACAGGTTCAGAGTTTAAGAAACACTGAAAGAAAAGCCTTCTAACTACCTGCCTATTCGTCTCCGTTTCAGCATTAAAGAAATACTCTGATCTTGTAGATTATTTAGGCACATTTTAGGGTTAGGAAAGTATGTATGAATCATAATAAAAAAAATAAAAAAAAACAGGTTTGGAGAGCCTTTACATCCAACATATATAGATGGTTGTTGGTTTAAAACCTGTTAGAGCTACTAGTTCCCCTTTGGGAACTCACCCCACCCCCCCCTGAGCTGTAATGTGGCGCAGGGAACGCAAGAAATAATCCTAAAAATATTTAACCTCCACAGAATCGCTTGAAAAATGGCTCAAATGAAAGATAAAGAAGTTATTTATCTACCCAGCAAGTCAGATTTCTAAAATGTTTTACGGCGAAAACATAGCACATATTTATGTCCAACCACCACTGCATACATACCTCATTAGCTTAGCCAAGTAGGAAAAAATATGCAATCAACAAACGCAGGATTAAAAGAAAAATAATTTCACTAACCTTTTGAAATCTTCATCAGATGACAGTAATATAACATGTTACACAGTACATTCATTTTTTTCAATAATCTGCAATATATATCCATAAATCTCTGTTTACAATTATGCATCGTTCAAAAATGCTACTGCAATGTCAGGAGAAATAAATAGCTCCGGCAGATAACGTCAGCTAACAAGGAATACACATCATAAACTTTGACTAAATATGCATGTTTTACATATGTATGGCAAGATAAACTTCTTCTAAATGCAATTGCTATGTTACAATTATTTTTAACGTTACATTTGGCGTTTACTAGGCTATAATAGAGTCGGCGCTCTCATTTAGCATGCTGACTCCTCTATCATGGAGTTGGCAGAAACCCAAATGAAGACGTAAATATTCCCTTACCATGGCTGTTCTTGCTTCAGAAGACGTGGAAG
>NC_088399.1:95266132-95318632 GCF_034236695.1 Oncorhynchus nerka | reverse complement strand
GGTGACAGAGTCAATGTGCGGGGGCACCGGTGACAGAGTCAATGTGCTGGGGGCATCGGTGACAGAGTCAATGTGCGGGGGCATCGGTGACAGAGTCAATGTGCGGTTGCACCGGTGACAGAGTCAATGTGCGGGGCACCGGTGACAGAGTCAATGTGCGGGGGCACCGGTGACAGAGTCAATGTGCGGTTGCACCGGTGACAGAGTCAATGTGCGGGGGCATCGGTGACAGAGTCAATGTGCGGGGGCATCGGTGACAGAGTCAATGTGCGGTTGCACCGGTGACAGAGTCAATGTGCGGGGGCACCGGTGACAGAGTCAATGTGCTGGGGGCATCGGTGACAGTGTCAATGTGTGGGGGCATCGGTGACAGAGTCAATGTGCGGGGGCATCGGTGACAGAGTCAATGTGCTGGGGGCACCGGTTAGTGCGGGGTCAATGTGCGGGGGCACCGGTTAGTGCGGGGTCAATGTGCGGGGGCATCGGTTAGTCGAGGTAATAGGGTCCCCTGAACAATTGAATTTAGTTATGCATTTCAAACATTTGATATTCAGGATTCCTGATATGTACAGTCAGAGCCGTCTTCTCTGCAAGACTACTATCCACCTAGTACTTTTATGAAGTTGACTTTAGCTCTTCCAGATAGGTTGCCAATCTCCCAACCTATCTTGGCTAGCTAACGACCAAGACTCTATTCAATCTGCATTGAGGAAGTTCAGTTTTACAGCTTGATTGTTGATTTAAAAGGCAATGTTCACGCTTTGTATTTTTGAAATTTTATTATGGATCCCCATAATTATGGATCCCCATTAGCCGAAGCAGCAGCTACTCTGCCTGGGGTCCAGCTAAATGAAGGCAGTTTATACAATTTTAAAACATTACAATACATTCACAGATTTCACAATACTCTGTGTGACCTCAGGCACCTACTTCACAACTACCACATGTCTGCATTACTAAATCCATGTGTATGTATAGTGTGCATGTTATAGTGTGTGTGTGTGTGTGTGTGTGTGTGTGTGTGTGTGTGTGTGTGTGTGTGTGTGTGTGTGTGTGTGTGTGTGTGTGTGTGTGTGTGTGTGTGTGTGTGTGTGTGTGTGTGTGTGTGTGTGTGTGTCTGTACCAGTTCCCGCTGTTCCATAAGGTGTTTCTTTATCTGTTTTTTAAAATCTGATTCTCCTGCTGCATCAGTTACCTGATGTGGAATAGAGTTCCATGTAGTCATGGCTCTATGTAGTACTGTGGAATAGAGTTCCATGTAGTCATGGCTCTATGTAGTACTGTGGAATAGAGTTCCATGTAGTCATGGCTCTATGTAGTACTATGGAATAGAGTTCCATGTAGTCATGGCTCTATGTAGTACTGTGGAATAGAGTTCCATGTAGTCATGGCTCTATGTAGTACTGTGGAATAGAGTTCCATGTAGTCATGGCTCTATGTAGTACTGTGGAATAGAGTTCCATGTAGTCACGGCTCTATGTAGTACTGTGGAATAGAGTTCCATGTAGTCACGGCTCTATGTAGTACTGTGGAATAGAGTTCCATGTAGTCATGGCTCTATGTAGTACTGTGGAATAGAGTTCCATGTAGTCATGGCTCTATGTAGTACTGTGGAATAGAGTTCCATGTAGTCATGGCTCTATGTAGTACTATGGAATAGAGTTCCATGTAGTCATGGCTCTATGTAGTACTGTGGAATAGAGTTCCATGTAGTCATGGCTCTATGTAGTACTGTGGAATAGAGTTCCATGTAGTCATGGCTCTATGTAGTACTGTGGAATAGAGTCCCATGTAGTCATGGCTCTATGTAGTACTGTGGAATAGAGTTCCATGTAGTCATGGCTCTATGTAGTACTGTGGAATAGAGTTCCATGTAGTCATGGCTCTATGTAGTACTGTGGAATAGAGTTCTATGTAGTCATGGCTCTATGTAGTACTGTGGAATAGAGTTCCATGTAGTCATGGCTCTATGTAGTACTGTGGAATAGAGTCCCATGTAGTCATGGCTCTATGTAGTACTGTGGAATAGAGTTCCATGTAGTCATGGCTCTATGTAGTACTGTGGAATAGAGTTCCATGTAGTCATGGCTCTATGTAGTACTGTGGAATAGAGTTCCATGTAGTCATGGCTCTATGTAGTACTGTGGAATAGATTTCAATGTAGTCATGGCTCTATGTAGTACTGTAGAATAGAGTTTCATGTAGTCATGACTCTATGTAGTACTGTGGAATAGAGTTCCATGTAGTCATGGCTCTATGTAGTATTGTGGAATAGAGTCCCATGTAGTCATGGCTCTACGTAGTACTGTGGAATAGAGTTCCATGTAGTCATGGCTCCATGTAGTACTGTGGAATAGAGTTCCATGTGGTCATGGCTCTATGTAGTACTGTGGAATAGAGTTCCATGTAGTCATGGCTCTATGTAGTACTGTGGAATAGAGTTCCATGTAGTCATGGCTCTATAAGGTACTGTTGAATAGAGTTCCATGTAGTCATGGCTCTATGTAGTACTGTGGAATAGAATTCCATGTAGTCATGGCACTATGTAGTACTGTGGGCCTCACATAGTCTGTTCTGGACTTGGGGACTGTGAAGAGACCTCTTGTGGCATGTCTTGTGGGGTATACATGGGTGTCTGAGCTGTGTGCTAGTAGTTTAAACACACCTCTTGTGGCATGTCTTGTGGGGTATGCATGGGTGTCCGAGCTGTGTGCTAGTAGTTTAAACAGACCTCTGGTGGCATGTCTTGTGGGGTATGCATGGGTGTCTGAGCTGTGTGCTAGTAGTTTAGACAGACAGATCTGTGCATTCAACATGTCAACAGCTCTCATAAGACAGAGACAGTCACGGTAAGCGCTGTCGGCTCAATCGGAGATGACCTTTACATTTCTATTGTGGAATTTGTAACAGCTTCAGTTTTACAAATTGACTACAGCCCATAAACTGGCTAGCTTGTCTTACTAATGTTCTGAAATGTTTCCTCATAAATTATCTTAGCCAGCATGCCTGCTGGCAAGGTTGGTAGACTTTAGAAAAGCAAGCAATAACTAAAGGTACTGAATACACTTCATGTTCCTTGCAATCTTTCAACCACACCTTTTAGCAGAGATACAGAAAAGTTTATGTAGTTTTTTTAAGGTGTGTGTGTCGGGGGGGGGGGGGGGGTTACAGACAGCTCAGGAGGTCTGCTTAGAAATGCAGATAAATATTCATATATTTTATAATATAATATTTTACATAGAATGAAGCGTAATGATTGCAGGAAAAAGCTGTTTCAGGTGTAAAAAAAAAAGGAAAGAAATCTTCAACTTATTGTCAGGTTATGGTCAGGTTATGGTCAGGTCTAGCCCCCCTCCCGACCAGCTATTCTCATGTACTTTGTGTCTCCTGAAGTTATCAAGCAGGGTTGGTTGGTTGAATATGTACAGTAGGTGTGAAGCTATCAAGAAGGGTTGGTTGAATATGTACAGTAGGTGTGAAGCTATCAAGAAGGGTTGGTTGGTTGGATATGTACAGTATGTGTGAAGCTATCAAGAAGGGTTGGTTGAATATGTACAGTAGGTGTGAAGCTATAAAGAAGGGTTGGTTGAATATGTACAGTATGTGTGAAGCTATCAAGAAGGGTTGGTTGGTTGGATATGTACAGTATGTGTGAAGCTATCAAGAAGGGTTGTTTGAATATGTACAGTAGGTGTGAAGCTATCAAGAAGGGTTGGTTGGTTGGATATGTACAGTATGTGTGAAGCTATCAAGAAGGGTTGGTTGAATATGTACAGTAGGTGTGAAGCTATCAAGAAGGGTTGGTTGGTTGGATATGTACAGTAGGTATGAAGGTGTCAAGCAGAGTTGGTTGGTTGGATATGTACAGTAGGTATGAAGGTGTCAAGCAGAGTTGGGTGGTTGGATATGTACAGTATGTGTGAAGCTATCAAGAAGGGTCTCCCGCTATCTCTCTCAGAATGACCTTCTTGATCCAAATCAGTCAGGTTTCAAGACTAGTCATTCAACTGAGACTGCTCTTCTCTGTATCACGGAGGCGCTCCGCACTGCTAAAGCTAACTCTCTCTCCTCTGCTCTCATCCTTCTAGACCTATCGGCTGCCTTCGATACTGTGAACCATCAGATCCTCCTCTCCACCCTCTCCGAGTTGGGCATCTCCGGCGCGGCCCATGCTTGGATTGCGTCCTACCTGACAGGTCGCTCCTACCAGGTGGCGTGGCGAGAATCTGTCTCCTCACCACGCGCTCACCACTGGTGTCCCCAGGGCTCTGTTCTAGGCCCTCTCCTATTCTCGCTATACACCAAGTCACTTGGCTCGGTCATAACCTCACATGGTCTCTCCTATCATTGCTATGCAGACGACACACAATTAATCTTCTCCTTTCCCCCTCTGATGACCAGGTGGCGAATCGCATCTCTGCATGTCTGGCAGACATATCAGTGTGGATGACGGATCACCACCTCAAGCTGAACCTCGGCAAGACGGAGCTGCTCTTCCTCCCGGGAAGGACTGCCCGTTCCATGATCTCGCCATCACGGTTGACAACTCCATCGTGTCCTCCTCCCAGAGCGCTAAGAACCTTGGCGTGATCCTGGACAACACCCTGTCGTTCTCAACTAACATCAAGGCGGTGGCCCGTTCCTGTAGGTTCATGCTCTACAACATCCGCAGAGTACGACCCTGCCTCACACAGGAAGCGGCGCAGGTCCTAATCCAGGCACTTGTCATCTCCCGTCTGGATTACTGCAACTCGCTGTTGGCTGGGCTCCCTGCCTGTGCCATTAAACCCCTACAACTCATCCAGAACGCCGCAGCCCGTCTGGTGTTCAACCTTCCCAAGTTCTCTCACGTCACCCCGCTCCTCCGCTCTCTCCACTGGCTTCCAGTTGAAGCTCGCATCCGCTACAAGACCATGGTTCTTGCCTACGGAGCTGTGAGGGGAACGGCACCTCAGTACCTCCAGGCTCTGATCAGGCCCTACACCCAAACAAGGCCACTGCGTTCATCCACCTCTGGCCTGCTCGCCTCCCTACCACTGAGGAAGTACAGTTCCCGCTCAGCCCAGTCAAAACTGTTCGCTGCTCTGGCCCCCCAATGGTGGAACAAACTCCCTCACGACGCCAGGACAGTGGAGTCAATCACCACCTTCCGGAGACACCTGAAACCCCACCTCTTTAAGGAATACCTAGGATAGGATAAAGTAATCCTTCTCACCCCCCCTTAAAAGACTTAGATGCACTATTGTAAAGTGGCTGTTCCACTGGATGTCATAAGGTGAAAGCACCAATTTGTAAGTCGCTCTGGATAAGAGCGTCTGCTAAATGACTTAAATGTAAATGTAAAATGGTTGGTTGGTTGGATATGTACAGTATGTGTGAAGCTCTCAAGAAGGGTTGGTTGGTTGGATATGTACAGTATGTGTGAAGGTATCAAGAAGGGTTGGTTGGTTGGATATGTACAGTATGTGTGAAGCTTACATGAAAAAAACTTACTTGGATGCGTTCCAGTGTTGGATAGCCATAGCCCGCTAGCTAACATAGCATCCCTCTCTGTTGGATAGCCATAGCCAGCTAGCTAACATAGCATCCCTCTCTGTTGGATAGCCATAGCCAGCTAGCTAACATAGCATCCCTCTCTGTTGGATAGCCATAGCCCGCTAGCTAACATAGCATCCCTCTCTGTTGGATAGCCATAGCCCGCTAGCTAACATAGCATCCCTCTCTGTTGGAACATAGCATCCCATCTCTGTTGGATAGCCATAGCCAGCTAACATAGCATCCTCTCTGTTGGATAGCAGAGCATCCATCCCTCTCTGTTGGATAGCCATAGCCCGCTAGCTAACATAGCATCCCTCTCTGTTGGATAGCCATAGCTAGCTAGCTAACATTGAATCCCTCTCTGTTTGAGCCAGGTGGTTGAGTAGGCTTAACTAGCTAGCTGCATTCGCTAGGTAGTTGCAATATGTAACTGTTTTTTAACCCTAAAAAATTCACATAGAAAAGTGTGTTATAGATATGTCATTATCATTGAAAGCAAATCTAAGAAGTGGTCGATCTGTTCTAAAGGCGCTATTTCTATGCTTCCCGTTCTTTTGTTTATGTTTTGTGTGTTTTTTTTTTATTTCGGTTTTGTACACCAGCTTAAAACAGCTAAAACCAGGAAATGGCTGAGTGATTTCTATCATCTTTAAGTGAGAGTGAAAAATGAATGCAATAAAATTTTACTAGCTCTCTCTGATTGTCTGTGTAAAGGAAATGTTAATTAAGGCATCTTGTCTTTGGAGTCATAAACAATCCTTGGTTCCTGTCTGAGCCTAGTAAAGATATGGGGGAGGGGGTGTCATGACGCTGGCCTGGGGATAGGTTTATGACAGTCATAAATACCTCTCCCCCCCTTTTTCCTCTCTCTACCCTACTGATGTGACTATTGGAAATCCCTTAGTTAATATAGAGATTCTGGGAACATCAGAAGGTGGTGGGAAATTAACCATATTCTGGTAATCCGACCAGTTGAACAGATGTGTTGGTACTTAATGAATATGATGTCAGTTTGGTTGTCATCTGAGACATTCTCATCAATGATAGGATGACATAAACGGTACAGTGGAAAGTCTACACATTATAGTTATCAGATTCACATGGAATTGTTGTGCAATTTAAATGTTTGAATATAAAATTATTGGTGAAAAGATTCAATGTAATTTTAGCTTCCAAATAAGAGATTTGGGGTTTCATAAGGTTAGGGCTCTGCTCAATCAGTGGCCCGCCCCTGTGAAGAGACATGCGTTATAAAACTATGAAAACACACCCTTCTCCCTCCACCCTATAAGTCCTTGACGAAAATGTTCACTCCGCTGTTCCGAGGATGTGAGGACGACGGACCATACGTTGAAAAGGACTAACATGTCAACTACAGAACTAAGCCAACCTCAGCGTGAGCTTTGGTTGTGAATGGTATGGACTTTGAACTCTTATTCACTAAAGAAGTGAGACATCCTAGCCGTTGAGTTAGCAACAGCAGCTGTTAACCTGGGCTAGGAGAGGACAGGCAGAGTATCCCATCTACCACCCGACGACGACAATACAACATATTCTGTTCACCACCAGAGACACTCTTCAAAGGACTCTGTTGGGCAGCACGGCCTTTCATCTACCAGCAACCTATTGAAGCGCAGCTCAGAGTAAATATTTATTGCATTTTCCTTTTCCAAATGGGCGGTAATTTAGAATGCATAAGATACTGTATTTACGATAGCACAGCTTCGCCCTTTGTTCCTCAGTCTTCCTGCTCTTTCACTCAAACCCAGCCTCTTTTCTTTGTGTAACCAGCTGTCATATCTGTTCCGTCCGCTAGGGACGTTTTCCTTTATGACATAATTTGTCATCAAGGTATAATTCATTCTGTGTATATGTAATTCTGTGTGATTAGTTAGGTATTTAGTAAATAAATAATTAAACCCAATTTTGTATTGCTGATTCAACTTGTTAGCCAGGGTTTGTGAAGATAACCAAGAATTTACAACTTTCAGATGAGACTGAAATAAGGTGACAATTAATATTGACTGCTATTGATGTAAAATATTACCAGGTCTTTAAGAGTTTATTCGGAAGATAACTGCTCTATAAATATTATTTTGCGGTGCCCCGACTCTCTAGTTAATTACATTTACATTTTACCTTTATTTAACTAGGCAAGTCAGTTAAGAACAAATTCTAATTTTCAATGACAGCCTAGGGTTAACTGCCTGTTCAGAGGCAGAAAGACAGATTTGTACCTTGTCAGCTCGGGGGTTTGAACTTGCAACCTTCCGGTTACTAGTCCAACGCTCTAACCACTAGGCTACCCTGCATGATCAGCTCAATATGTTAATATTAATTACAGAGAAAGGAATTTATAGAATAGCATGTCATATCACTTAATCCGGCATAGCCAAAGACACGACAGGGGGGAGGAGGTGTCATGACCTCCGCCATTAGCCTCTCTGTCAGAATGGCCAGAATATGTTCTATACGTTAATATAGGAGACGATGCCAAACACATGCAGGAAGCAACCCTATGCAGTATGCCTATGTAGCGTGTCTGAAACCAGTATATTATCACGTTTTAGGGAAGACTCAGATGCAGACAGTGTTGAAGTAATAACAGTTTATTACTAGAACAGGGGGCAGGCAAAACAACAGGTCAGTCTCAGGGTCAGAGCAGGCAGAGGTCAATAATCTAGTGTGGTGGGCAAGGTCAAGGACGGAAGACAGGCTCAGGGCAGGCACAATGGTCAAAACCGGGAAACCAGGAACTATAGAAATGACATGAGCTGTTAGGCTTGACGTACAAAATGAACTGGCAAAAGACAAACAGAGAACACAGGTATAAATACACAGGGGATAAAGAGGGGAGATGGGAGACACCTGGAGGGGGGTGGAGACAATCACAAAGACAGGTGAAAAAGTTTAGGGTTTGACATATATAAGGGAACTAACGGGCTCCTGTTTGACATGTATACTATGATAAATTGAGTTGGTTGTAACTTCACCAGCGCGCTGACAATTAACAATGACTCATTTAAAATTTGAGTGTCCCTGTGTAAGAATTTCCACAACAGGTGGACAACATGTCGATTCATTCTGCAAGTGCTCTGATAGGTTGTAGGACATCCTCCTGAAGTCTTTTTCACTGAGTCTGTGCATATTCAAAGCTTTCCTTAAGTTTGAGTCAGTCACAGTGGTCAGGTACTCTGCCACTGTGTACTCTCTGTTTAAGGCCAAATAGCATTCTAGTTTGCTCTGTTTTTTTGTTAATTATTTCCAATGTGTCAAGTAATTATCTTTTTGCTTTCTCGTGATTTGGTCGGGTCTAATTGTGTTGCTGTCCTGGGGCTCTGTGGGGTCTGTTTGTGTTTGTGAACCAGCTTGCTTCGGGGACTCTTCTCCAGGTTCATCTCTCTGTAGCTGGTGGCTTTGTTATGGAAGGTTTGGAAATCAATTCCTTTTTGGTGGTTGTCGATTTTAACGTCTCTTTTCTGGATTTTGATAATTAGTGGGTACCGGCCTAATTCTGCTCTGCATGCATTATTTGCTGTTTTACGTTGTCAACAGAGGATATTTTGCAGAATTCTGCATGCAGAGTCTCTTTTTGGTGTTTGTCCCATTTTGGGAATTCTTGGTTGGTAAGCGGACCCCAGACCTCACAACCATAAATGGCAATGGATTCTATAACTGTTCAAGTATTTTTAGCCAAATCCTAATTGGTATGTTGAAATTTATGTTCCTTTTGATGGCAAAGAATGCCCTTCTTCCCTTGTCTCTCAGATCGTTCACAGCTTTGTGGAAGTTACCTGTAGCGCTGATGTTTAGGCCGAGGTATGTATAGTTTTTTTTGTGTGCTCTAGGGCAACGGTGTCTAGAATTTGTATTTGATGTCCTGGTGACTGGACCTTTTATAGAACACCATTCTTTTTGACTTACTGAGATTTAGTGTCAGGGCCCAGGTCTGACAGCATCTGTGCAGAAGATATAGGTGCTGCTGTAGGCCCTTCTTGGTCCCTCTCTGGTCCCTCTCTGGTCCGTCTCTGGTCCCTCTCTGGTCCGTCTCTGGTCCCTCTCTAGTCCGTCTCTGGTCCCTCTCTAGTCCCTCTCTGGTCCGTCTCTGGTCCCTCTCTGGTCCCTCTCTGGTCCCTCTCTGGTCCGTCTCTGGTCCCTCTCTGGTCCCTCTCTGGTCCGTCTCTGGTCCCTCTCTGGTCCGTCTCTGGTCCCTCTCTGGTCCGTCTCTGGTCCCTCTCTGGTCCGTCTCTGGTGGTCCCTCTCTGGTCCCTCTCTGGTCCCTCTTTGGTCCGTCTCTGGTCCCTCTCTGGTCCCTCTCTGGTCCCTCTCTGGTCCCTCTCTGGTCCGTCTCTGGTCCCTCTCTGGTCCGTCTCTGGTCCCTCTCTGGTCCGTCTCTGGTCCCTCTCTGGTCCCTCTCTGGTCCGTCTCTGGTCCCTCTCTGGTCCCTCTCTGGTCCCTCTCTGGTCCCTCTCTGGTCCGTCTCTGGTCCCTCTCTGGTCCCTCTCTGGTTCCTCTCTGGTCCCTCTCTAGTCCGTCTCTGGTCCCTGTCTGGTCCCTCTCTGGTCCCTCTCTGTCTCAGTCCATGTGGATTCTGCTAGCTCCCATAGTAACAAACAAACTTCAGAGAAATGAGTCCCCCCTGACTACTCAACCAACTGTACCCCTCCTCCCTCTCTACCCTTGCTCTTTTTCTCCCTCTCTCTCTCTCCTCCCCTTCCTCCTCCCCTTCACCCCTTCTGGTAATAATTTGCTCTCATTTCATACATGTGTTTCCAGCCACAACGCTCAGATGAATAATAGATCAATTATACTGTTCCAGAATATAAAACATCTCCTAAAGTATACTTCTACCCAATATCTCAGGGCATGTATTTATATACACAACCCAAGACACATACTAACATTTGTTTTGAAAAAGGAATACTTTATGATATGGTCATCGCACTCCAACTCTTACGTAACATAGCTTTGGCATATATACCAACTCAACCATTGTAATCCTCTGCTCTTACCTAACATAGCTTTGGTATATATACCAACTCTACCATTGTAATCCTCTGCTCTTACGTAACATAGCTTCGGTATAATAGTCAGCATATATCTTTAGGTCTTAGCCCAGCACATCGTTTTGCCACTTTCTTTAACAACCATTCTACATATTTCCAGATGTACTCCAGAACTATCTAATTATCCTAGGAGGTTTCCCAGGGTGTACAGACCTACTCGGGAAGTATTTATGGTGTTTGAACAACCTTTCAGGCTCCACAACTACTGTAATCTCAAACTAATAATGTTTTGAGGCCTGCCTTTCCAATGATATCTTTCTCTCTCCATTGATCTCTCGCTCTCTCTCTCTCTCTCTCTCTCTCTCTCTCTCTCTCTCTCTCTCTCTCTCTCTCTCTCTCTCGCTTTCTCTCTCTCTCTCTCTCTCTCTCTCTCTCTCTCCCTCTCCGTCTGTTCTTTTGTCTGAAGTACTTCTCTCCTCCTCTCTGTTATTACACAAAATCAGTGTTTGTCTCTTTTCTCTTCTGAAGAGAGTTTTCCCTCGCTTCATTACTTTTTAATAACTCTGCCTCTTTTTAATGAGTTCTGTTGTGTACACAGAGGGCGCCGGCGAAGGGCCAATTTGTGGTTTCTCACCAGACCAAAGAGCCCAGAAAAACCTTGTCATATCTCGTCTTCATTCCAAATGATACACCCTATTCCCTACGCAGTGCACTACTTTTAACCAAAGCACTATATATTTCCCCATGAGCCCTTGTCAAAAGCAGTGCTCTAATGAAGGCGAATCTCATCTGATATCTCGTGTCGTCTCACCAGAGAGACCATACATTCATCTCTACAGTCAGAGGGAATACAGCACTGCCACACTCACAGCCATTTTGAGAAACATCATTTGGTCGAGTGAGTCCGTCACTGGAGAGGAAAGCTACAAACAGATAGAGGGATGGAAGAGAGAGAGAGAGATACGTGAGATTATGTTCCTTTACTTTTGCTCAACGAGGTACCGTGTTTCTTTTTGTTGGTGTTATTGTTTTTGTATTAGAGGGAAAGGTTGAGGGAGACAAATTGAACGAAAGAAATTGAACGAAAGAGTTAATCAGAGAGAGAGAGAGAGAGAGAGAGAGAGAGAGTCAGAGAAAGAAGGTGAAACAGGTTTGTGTGAATAGTACGAAGTAGAAAGAAGAGAAGATGAGTATGCGACCACTGGACAGTGAAATGACAACGGTAGTTCGCTGAACAAGCTAAGTGGATAGATATCTAGAATTCATATTGCAGTGCATTCTCTCAAATATCCAATTAGCCATTCCCCTCTCTCCTCCGATCTCACTTCTGGCCTCCTCACAGGCCTCTCCTCAGGCTTCTCCCCAAGCCTCTTCCCAGGCCTACAGATCCATTATAAATACAGTATTTAACCCCCACTCTGCAACCATATGTAGGCTACTCAATCATGTTACACTAGCCTGATGGATACTGAGGCAAAACACAGGATGAAAAAACACTGCTGAATGATAAAGCAGTTTTTAGTTGGCTTTATTTGATTTTTTTAATGGAATTCTATTTCATCGGACAATACAAACACAAAATTATTTCCGAGGACTTTAAAGGGCTCTTCTTGCCAGAACGTGCTAGAAAGTCATTATTGTCTGAATGTTCAAGAACTTTATGATTAACTGATAATTCTAGAACTTTATGATTAACTGATCATTCTAGAACTTTATGATTAACTGATCCTTCTAGAACTTTATGATTAACTGATCATTCTAGAACTTTATGATTAGCATGTCATTCTAGAACTTTATGATTAACTGATCCTTCTAGAACTTTGTGATTAAAACCTCTTGCTTCTACTCGGGACGCTTGCGTCCCAACTAGAGCTCTGGAAATGCAAATGCGCTACGCTAAATGCTAATAGTATTAGTTAAAACTCAAACGTTCATTAAAATACACATGCAGGGTATCGAATTAACCTCTTAAGTCGACCCTCTACTTTTTTGAACATTCTGTTAAAAATCGTGCAACATTTCAGCGCCCTGCTACTCATGCCAGGAATATAGTATATGCATTTGCTTAGTCTGTGTGGATAGAAAACACTCAGACGTTTATAAAACTGGTTAAATCACTGCTGTGGCTTTACCAGAACGGCATTTACATCGAAAAGCACAGGAAAAACTGATCACTGAAAATGGGAAAATATATCCATGCGCTACTTGAACCCATTGATAAAGGTGAACCACAATTAATTGACTGAGGTTGCAGTACCTACAGCTTCCACACGGTGTCTAGAGTCTTGTCATTTCCCTTCGAGTTTTTTCTTGGTCAAACACATGCAGGGCACCGTATCTCCTCAGGTCTAGGACCGGATATTTTCGTTGAGTTTCTAGCCGGATATTTTTCCAGACGGACAGCTAATGATCTTTACATCGCCTCCTGATGAATTTTATCGCTTATTAACGTTTACTAATACCTAAAGTTGCATTACAAACGTATTTCGAAGTGTTTTGTGAAAGTTTATCGTCGACTTTTTGAATTTAAAAAAAATGACGTTACGTTTTGAAACAATGTTTTTTTCGTTTATCACACAGTCTACATATAACGATATCTAGGCTTTATATGGACCGATTTAATCGAAATAAAGACCCAAATAGTGTTTATGGGACATCTAGGAGTGCCAACAAAGAAGATGGTGAAAGGTAATGAATGTTTTCTATTTTATTGTGCGGTTTGTGTAACGCCGAAATGCTAATTATTTTGTTTACGTCCCTGTGGGTCTTTTTTGGGTGTTACATGCTATCAGATAATAGCTTCTCATGCTTTCGCCGAAAAGCATTTTAAAAATCTGACTTGTTGCCTGGATTCACAACGAGTGTAGCTTTAATTCGATACCCTGCATGTGTATTTTAATGAACTTTTGAGTTTTAACTAATACTATTAGCATTTAGCGTAGCGCATTTGCATTTCCAGAGCTCTAGTTGGGACGCAAGCGTCCCGAGTAGAAGCAAGAGGTTAAAGCTACACTCGTTGTGAATCCAGGCAACAAGTCAGATTTTTAAAATGCTTTTCGGCGAAAGCATGAGAAGCTATTATCTGATAGCATGTAACACCCCAAAAGACCCGCAGGGGACGTAAACAAAATAATTAGCATTTCGGCGTTACACAAACCGCACAATAAAATAGAAAACAGTCATTACCTTTCACCATCTTCTTTGTTGGCACTCCTAGATGTCCCATAAACACTATTGGGTCTTTATTTCGATTAAATCGGCCCATATAAAGCCAAGATATCGTTATATGTAGACTGTGTGATAAACGAAAAAAACATCGTTTCAAAACGTAACGTCATTTTTTAAAATTCAAAAAGTCGACGATAAACTTTCACAAAACACTTCGAAATACGTTTGTAATGCAACTTTAGGTATTAGTAAACGTTAATAAGTGATACAATTCATCAGGAGGCGATGTAAAGATCATTAGCTGTCCGTCTGGAAAAATGTCCGGCTAGAAACTCAACGAAAATATCCGGTCCTAGACCTAAGGAAATACGGTGCCCTGCATGTGTTTGACCAAGAAAAAACTCGAAGGGAAATGACAAGACTCTAGACACCGTGTGGAAGCTGTAGGTACTGCAACCTCAGTCAATTAATTGTGGTTCACCTTTATCAATGGGTTCAAGTAGCGCATGGATATATTTTCCCATTTTCAGTGATCAGTTTTTCCTGTGCTTTTCGATGTAAATGCCGTTCTGGTAAAGCCACAGCAGTGATTTAACCAGTTTTATAAACGTCTGAGTGTTTTCTATCCACACAGACTAAGCAAATGCATATACTATATTCCTGGCATGAGTAGCAGGGCGCTGAAATGTTGCGCGATTTTTAACAGAATGTTCAAAAAAGTAGAGGGTAGAAGGAAGAGGTTAACTGATCATTCTAAAACTTTATGATTAACTGATCATTCCAGAACTTTATGAATATGACGACTTTTGCCGAAGTTGATGCCTCGCCTTGTTTCGGGTGGTGCTCGGCGGTCGACGTCACCAGTCTTCTAGCCATCATTGATCCATTTTTAATTTTCCATTGGTTTTGTCTTGTCTTCCTACACACCTGGTTTCAATCCCATTCATTACCTGTTGTGTATTTAACCCTCTGTTTCCCATCATGTCTTTGTCAGAGATTGTTTCTTATTTCAGTTTCGTGTTGTTTGTATTTGGTGCGTGACGGGTCCTCGTACCCAATTTGTTTCATTTGTATTTATGGTTTTGGAGTTATGTTTGTTTTATTAAATTACTCCATTTACTGAGTTTATTCTCCTGCGCCTGACCTCCCTGCCACCTATACACACGATTGTGACAGAATCTCTGACCACCAATGAAGTCAGTAGGAGAAGGTACCCCGACCATGGAGGTGGAGGAGCGCGTCATGGAACATACGGCGATGATTTCCAAACTGAGCGCCACCATGGATCGCGTTGTCCAGAATATGGACCGCTGGGAGACACAGGGAGTTTTCCCAGCGCCTCCACCAGCACAACCGGGGTCTCCTCTGAACGCCCCTTTCCCACCTGAACCTAAAAGGATCCAGCTATCCATGCCACAGGGATACGACGTAGATACTGCCGGCTGCCAGAGATTCCTCCTCAAACTAAGCATGTACCTGGCCATGCAAGCCAACTCCCGACGGACGTCCTCACGTAGACTACAGTAGTAATGGCTCCATCGGACCGTGAGAAGAGTTTCTCCCTCGTCTCGTGCCTCACCGGGGAAGCCCTGGAAGGGCCAGCGTGTGTGGAGGTCGGAGATGCAGCGTTGGACCATTTTGAGTTCACGCGCTGATGCCGGACAGTATTCGACCACCCACCCGAAGGGAGAGCGCCTCTACCATCTGAGGCAGGAGAAGAGGAGCGCCCAGGAGTTTGCACTGGAGTTTAGGACCCTGGCTGCCGGAGCTGGTTGGAGCAACCAGGCCTTTATCGACCATTACT
This sequence comes from Oncorhynchus nerka, assembly GCF_034236695.1. Lineage (NCBI taxonomy): Eukaryota > Metazoa > Chordata > Actinopteri > Salmoniformes > Salmonidae > Oncorhynchus > Oncorhynchus nerka. The sequence continues at coordinate 95,303,116 of NC_088399.1, read as the reverse complement.
ACTGTAGTCTACGTGAGGACGTCCGTCGGGAGTTGGCTTGCAGAGACACCACCCTCACCTTCGACCAGCTGGTGGACCTGTCCATCTGGCTGGACAACCTGCTGGCTACTCGCAGACGTCCAAATCGGGGTCTGGTTGTTCCAACCTCCCGCACACCCTCTCTGATACCTATGGAGCTGGGAGATGCGGTGCACAGGGAGAACGGAGGGGGTTCCTGCTCGTGCACCATATGTGGCCACAGAGGTCACACTGCTGGTCGGTGTCAGGTTGGTTCCTCTGGGTATTGAGGCGACAGGCAGGGCACTCTGGTGTCACCCCAGGTGAGTAGGCACCATTCTCATCCAGAGCCCTCTGTTGCACATATGATTGTCTCTGTTACCTTTCCTGAATTTTCCCCACGTTCCCAGCATAAGGCGCTAGTAGATTTAGGCTCGGCTGGGAATTTCATTAATAAAGGATTAGTTCATAGTTTAGGGATTCCCATTGTTCCTGTGAATATGCCTTTCCACGTTCATGCCTTAGATAGTCGACCATTAGGGTCAGGGTTTATCAGGGAGGCCACCGCTCCTTTGAGTATGGTGACGCAGGGGGGTCACAGGGAAAAGATCAATCTTTTCCTTATTGATTCTCCTGCGTTTTCCTTGGTGCTGGGCCTACCCTGGTTAGCTTGTCATGACCCTACTGTTTTGTGGCCACAGATGGCTCTCGCGGGGTGATCGCGAGAGTGTTCAGGTAGGTGTTTAGGGGTTTCCGTTGGTGCTACTACGGTGGGGAGTCCAGACCAGGTCTCCACCGTGCGCATCCCCCCAGAATATGCCGATTTGGCTCTCGCCTTCTGTAAAAAGAAGGCGACTCAATTACCACCCCATCGACGGGGGGATTGTGCGATAGATCTCCTGGTAGACACTGCACTTCCCAGGAGTCACGTGTATCCCCTGTCGCAAGCGGAGACGGTGGCTATGGAGACATATGTCTCTGAATCCCTGCGTCAGGGGTTCATTCAGCCTTCCATTTCTCCCGTCTTTTTTTGTGAAGAAGAAGGATGGAGGTTTGCGCCCGTGCATTGATTATCGAGGTCTCAATAAAATCACGGTGAGGTATAGTTACCCGCTTACATCTGTTTAAGCTTGTTTGTTGCTATCTCTTCAGTCACAGATTTTTCGTCACTTATCTGACTAGTTCAGGTATGAACAATTTATCATTTATCGACATTAGCAAGTCGGGTTCTACACTTACCGCGAAAATGTTTTAAAATTTAAAATTTTTAAATTGTCTGCCCTTCAAGGAGTCTCGTTTTCTTTTGGCGATTGGTTCTCCATCCTTACACTCCGACATGTATTTTATTTAACCTGGTAGGCCAGTTGAGAACAAGTTCTCATTTAAAGCTGCAATCTGGCCAAGATAAAGCAAAGCAGTCCCACAAAAAAATAACAACACAGAGGTACACCCTCGATAAACAAATGTACAGTCAATAACACAATAGAATATCTGTATACAGTGTGTGCAAATTAAGTAAGGAGGTAAGGCAATAAATAGGCCATAGAGTCGAAGTAATTACAATTTAGCAGATTAATACTGGAGTGATACACGTGCAGATGAGGATGTACAAGTAGAAATACTGGTGTGCAAAAGAGCATAAAAAAATATAGGGATCAGGTAGGTAGTTGGTTGGTTGGGCTAATTACAGATGGGCTGTGTACAGCTGCAGCGATCGGTAAGCTGTTCTGACAGCTGGTGCTTAAAGTGAGTGAGGGAGATACAAGACTCCAGCTTCAGTGATTTTTGCAATTCATTCCAGTCATTGGCAGCAGAGAACTGGAAGGAAAGGCGGCCAAAACATGTGTTGGCTTTAGGGACGACCAGTGAAATATACCTGCTGGAGCGCGTGCTGCAGGTGGGTGTTGCTATGGTGACCAGTGAAATATACCTGCTGGAGCGCGTGCTATGGGTGGGTGTTGCTATGGTGACCAGTGGAATATACCTGCTGGAGCGCGTGCTATAGGTGGGTGTTGCTATGGTGACCAGTGGAATATACCTGCTGGAGCGCGTGATACGGGTGGGTGTTGCTATGGTGACCAGTGAGCTGAGATAAGGTGGAGCTTTACCTAGCAAAGTCTTATAGATGACCTGGAGCCAGTGGGTTTGGCGACGAATATGTAGCGAGGACCAGCCAACGAGATCATACAGGTCACAGTGGTGGGTATAATATATGGGGCTTTGATGACAAAACAGATGGCACTGTGATAGACTGCGTCAAATTTGCTGAGCAGAGTGTTGGAGGCTATTTTGTAAATGACATCGCCGAAGTCAAGTATCGGCAGGATAGTCAGTTTTACGAGGGTATGTTTGGCAGCATGAGGGGCAGCAGATAGCCTAGTGGTTAAAGTGTTGGACTGGTAACCGAAAGGTTGCAAGATTGAATCCCTGAGCTGACAAGGTAAAAATCTGTCATTCTGCCCCTGAACAAGGCAGTTAACCCACTGTTCCTAGACCAGTTAACCCACTGTTCCTAGACCAGTTAACCCACTGTTCCTAGACCAGTTCCTAGACCAGTTAACCCACTGTTCCTAGACCAGTTAACCCACTGTTCCTAGACCAGTTAACCCACTGTTCCTAGACCAGTTAACCCACTGTTCCTAGACCAGTTAACCCACTGTTCCTAGACCAGTTAACCCATTGTTCCTAGGCCATCATTTAAAATAATATTTTGTTCTTAACTGACTTGCCTGGTAAAATAAAGATAAAAACAAGTGAGTGAAGTAGGCTTTTGTTTGTTGAAATAGGAAGCCAATTCTAGATGTCATTTTGGATTGGAGATGCTTAATATGAGTCTGGAAGGAGAGTTTACAGTCTAGCCAGATACCTAGGTATTTATAGTTGTCCACATATTCTAAGTCAGAACCGTCCAGAGTAGTGATGCTGGACGGGCGGGCAGGTTTGGGCAGTGACCGGTTGAAGAGCATGCATTTAGTTTTTAAGAGCAGTTGGAGGCCACGGAAAGAGTATTGTATGGCATTGAAGCTCGTTTGGAGGTTTGTTAACACAGCGTCCAAAGAAGGGCCAGATGTATACAGAATGGTGTTGTCTGCATAGAGGTAGGTCAGGGAATCACCCGCAGCAAGAGCGACATCATTGATTTATACAGAGAAAAGAGTCGGCCTGAGAATTGAACCCTGTGGCACCCCCATAGAGACTGCCGGACAACAGGCCCTCCGATTTGACAAATTGAACTCTATCTGAGAAGTCGTTAGTGAACCAGGCAGTCATTAGAGAATCCAAGGCCGTTGAGTCTGCCGATAAGAATACGATGATTGACAGAGTCGAAAGCCTTGGCCAGGTCAATGAAGACGGCTGCACAGTACTGTTTTTTTTATCGATGGTGGTTATGATATCGTTTAGGACCCTGGAGCGTGGCTGAGGTGCACCCGTGACCAGCTCGGAAACCGGATTGCATAGCGAAGAAAGCACGGTGGGATTCGAGATGGTCGGTGATCTGTTTATTCACTTGGCTTTCGAAGACTTTAGAAAGGCAGGGTAGGATGGATATGGGTCTGTAACAGTTTGGGTCTAGAGTGTCTCCCGCTTTGAAGAGGGGGATGACCGCAGATGCTTTCCAATCTTTGGGAATCTCAGACGACATGAGAGGTTGAACAGGCTAGATCACTTTAGAAAGAAAGGGTCCAGATTGTCTAGCCCGGCAGATTTGTCGGGGTTCAGATTTTGCATCTCTTTCAGAACATCAGTTAATACATTTCGCTGGCCTTATAAATTGTTTTGTGTTGTTTTCCAGGTTGTTGCCCACAATTATTTTAACCTTGATGCATTCTGCACCTCTGTCTTCAGACCACCGTTGATCACAACACTCTAACTACCTCTCTATTTTCTCTTTTTCCCAACTATACTTTTCTGGGAGACTCACTTTGTCTCTTTTTTTTCTTCCCTCATGGCCCTCTCTCTCTCTCTATCTCTCAATTCAATTCAATTCAATTCAAGGGCTTTATTGGCATGGGAAACATGTGTTAACATTGCCAAAGCAAGTGAGGTATACAACATACAAAGTGAATATATAAGGTGAAAAACAACAAAAATGAACAGTAAACATTACACATACAGAAGTTTCAAAACAGTAAAGACATTACAAATGTCATATTATATATATATATATATATATATATATATATATATATATATATACAATGTACAAATAGTTAAAGGACACAAGATAAAATAAATAAGCATAAATATGGGTTGTATTTACAATGGTGTTTGTTCTTCACTGGTTGCCCTTTTCTCGTGGCAACAGGTCACAAATCTTGCTGCTGTGATGGCACACTGTGGAATTTCACCCAGTAGATATGGGAGTTTTTCAAAATTGGATTTGTTTTCGAATTCTTTGTGGATCTGTGTGATCTGGGGGAAATATGTATCTCTAATATGGTCATACATTGGGCAGGAGGTTAGGAAGTGCAGCTCAGTTTCCACCTCATTTTGTGGGCAGTGAGCACATAGCCTGTCTTCTCTTGAGAGCCATGTCTGCCTACGGCGGCCTTTCTCAATAGCAAGGCTATGCTCACTGAGTCTGTACATAGTCAAAGCTTTCCTTAATTTTGGGTCAGTCACAGTGGTCAGGTATTCTGCCGCTGTGTACTCTCTGTTTAGGGCCAAATAGCATTCTAGTTTGCTCTGTTTTTTGTTAATTCTTTCCAATGTGTTAAGTAATTATCTTTTTGTTTTCTCATGATTTGGTTGGGTCTAATTGTGCTGTTGTCCTGGGGCTCTGTAGGGTGTGTTTGTGTTTGTGAACAGAGCCCCAGGACCAGCTTGCTTAGGGACTCTTCTCCAGGTTCATCTCTCTGTAGGTGATGGCTTTGTTATGGAAGGTTTGTGAATCGCTTCCTTTTAGGTGGTTGTAGAATTTAATGGCTCTTTTCTGGATTTTGATAATTAGTGGGTATCGGCCTAATTCTGCTCTGCATGCATTATTTGGTGTTTTACGTTGTACACGGAGGATATTTTTGCAGAATTCTGCGTGCAGAGTCTCAATTTGGTGTTTGTCCCATTTTGTGAAGTCTTGGTTGGTGAGCGGACCCCAGACCTCACAACCATAAAGGGCAATGGGCTCTATGACTGATTCAAGTATTTTTAGCCAAATCCTAATTGGTATGTTGAAATTTATGTTTCTTTTGATGGCATAGAATGCCCTTCTTGCCTTGTCTCTCAGATCGTTCACAGCTTTGTGGAAGTTACCTGTGGCACTGATGTTTAGGCCAAGGTATGTATAGTTTTTGTGTGCTCTAGGGCAACAGTGTCTAGATGGAATTTGTATTTGTGGTCCTGGTGACTGGACCTTTTTGGAACACCATTATTTTGGTCTTACTGAGATTTACTGTCAGGGCCCAGGTCTGACAGAATCTGTGCATAAGATCTAGGTGCTGCTGTAGGCCCTCCTTGGTTGGTGACAGAAGCACCAGATCATCAGCAAACAGCAGACATTTGACTTCGGATTCTAGCAGGGGAGGCCGGGTGCTGCAGACTTTTCTAGTGCCCGCGCCAATTCGTTGATATATATGTTGAAGAGGGTGGGGCTTAAGCTGCATCCCTGTCTAACCCCACGACCCTGTGTGAAGAAATGTGTGTGTTTTTTGCCAATTTTAACCGCACACTTGTTGTTTGTGTACATGGATTTTACAATGTCGTATGTTTTACCCCCAACACCACTTTCCATCAGTTTGTATAGCAGACCCTCATGCCAGATTGAGTCGAAGGCTTTTTTGAAATCAACAAAGCATGAGAAGACTTTGCCTTTGTTTTGGTTTGTTTGGTTGTCAATTAGGGTGTGCAGGGTGAATACATGGTCTGTTGTACGGTAATTTGGTAAAAAGCCAATTTGACATTTGCTCAGTACATTGTTTTCATTGAGGAAATGTACAAGTCTGCTGTTAATAATAATGCAGAGGATTTTCCCAAGGTTACTGTTGACACATATTCCACGGTAGTTATTGGGGTCAAATTTGTCTCCACTTTTGTGGATTGGGGTGATCAGTCCTTAGTTCCAAATATTGGGGAAGATGCCAGAGCTAAGTATGATGTTAAAGAGTTTTAGTATAGCCAATTGGAATTTGTTGTCTGTATATTTGATCATTTCATTGAGGATACCATCGACACCACAGGCCTTTTTGGGTTGAAGGGTTTTTATTTTGTCCTGTAACTCATTCAATGTAATTGGAGAATCCAGTGGGTTCTGGTAGTCTTTAATAGTTGATTCTAAGATCTGTATTTGATCATGTATATGTTTTTGCTCTTTGTTCTTTGTTATAGAACCAAAACGATTGGAGAAGTGGTTTACCCATACATCTCCATTTTGGATAGATAATTCTTCGTGTTGTTGTTTGTTTAGTGTTTTCCAATTTTCCCAGAAGTGGTTAGAGTCTATGGATTCTTCAATTGCATTGAGCTGATTTCTGACATGCTGTTCCTTCTTTTTCCGTAGTGTATTTCTGTATTGTTTTAGTGATTCACCATAGTGAAGGCGTAGACTCAGGTTTTCCGGGTCTCTATGTTTTTGGTTGGACAGGTTTCTCAATTTCTTTCTTAGATTTTTGCATTCTTCATCAAAACATTTGTCATTATTGTTAATTTTCTTCGGTTTTCTCTCTGTCTCTCTCTCTCTATCTCTCTCTTTCTCTCTCTCTCTCTCTCTCTCTCCATCTCTCTCTTTCTCTCTATCTCTCTCTCTCCATCTCTCTCTTTCTCTCTCTCTCTCTCTCTCTCTCTCTCTCTCTCTCTCTTTCTCTCTCTCTCTCTCTCTCTCTCTCTCTCTCTCTCTCTCTCTCTCTCTCTCTCTCTCAATTCAAATCAATTCAATTCAAGGGATTTGTTCGGCATGGGAAAAATATGTTTACATTGCCAAAGAAAGTGAAATAGATAATAAACAAAAGTGAAATAAACTATCTAAAATTAACAGTAAACATTACACTCACAAACCTTTCAAAGGAAGAGAAACATTTCAAATGTTATATTATGGCTCAATAAAGGGGAGCGGTCATCTATTTGGAGGAGGTTAGAAGAGAGAGAAAGAGATGTGGGAGGGGCACATAGCCTTCTCTTGAGAGAGGTCTGCCTACGGCGAGGAAGAATAGGGAAGGGAGTTAATAGTCAAAGCTTTCCTTAATTTTTGGTCAGTCACAGTGGTCAGGTATTGTTTTTCTTAGGGAACTATTTATTTTCCTGCCAGTGAAAGAGGAATGTATTTAATATATTTTGTTTTATTAGGACTTGGGGGACTAATAAACAAAAAGAGGAACCCATTTCTCTAGAGAAGGTGGAGGTCTTTCAGCCTGTCTGATGGGAAAGAGGGAAGAGATAGAGAAGGGGAGCGAGAGAGAGAACACACAAGAGATAGGGAAGAGGGAGCGAGAGAGATAGAGGAAGAGATAGGATGGAAGGGGAGCGAGAGAGAAAAGAGGAAGAAATAGGGAAAGGGAGAAGGAGGAAGAGATAGGGAGAGAGAAAGAGAGAAAGAGGAAGAGATAGGGAAGGGGGAGCGAGAGAGAGAGATAGAGGAAGAGATAGGGAAGGGGGAAAGGGGGAGAGAGAGAGAAGAGAGGAAGAGATAGAGAAGGGGGAGCAGAGAAGAAAGAAGGAAGAGATAGGGAAGGGAGAGAGAGATAGGGAGAGAGAGAAAGAGAGGAAGAGATAGAAGGGGGAGCGAGAGAGAAAGAGAAGAGATAGGGAAGGGGATAGGAGAAGGGGAAGAGATAGAAGGGGAGAGAAAGAGGAAGAGATATAGGGAAGGGGGAGAGAGAGAAAGAGAAGAGAAGAGAGGAAGAGATAGGGAAGGGGGAGAGAGAGAGAAAGAGGAAGAGATAGAGAAAGGAAGGGGGAGCGAGAGAGAAAGAGGAAGAGATAGAGAAGGGGGAGCGAGAGAGAAAGAGGAAGAGATAGAGAAGGGGGAGCGAGAGAGAAAGAGAAAGTAGGGAAGGGGGATAATATGGGAAGAGAGATTTGGGAAGGAGGTTAGGAAGAGATAGCTCAGTTTCCACCTCATTTTGTGGGAGAGTGTGCAGATAGCCTTCTCTTGAGAGCCAGAGAGTCTGAGAGAGAATAGAAGGAAAGGGAGATCAAGAGAGAAGAGAAAGGGAAGAGAAGCTTTCCTTAATTTTTGGTCAGTCACAGTGGTCAGGTATTGTTTTTCTTTGTAACTATTTATTTTCCTGCCAGTGTGTACTCTGTGTTCTTTTCCAATGTATTTAATATATTTTTGTTTTATTAGGACTTGGTTGGGACTAATAAACAAAAAGTCGTCACAACCTTCTAACCCATTTCTCTCCATCTGTGTGGTGGAGGTCTTTCAGCCTGTCTGCTTTGATGGGCCACAGAGACTGAGGAGACAGCAAGAGATAGGAAGGGGGAGGAGAGAGAAAGAGGAAGAGATAGGGAAGGGGGACGAGAGAGATAGAGAAAGAGATAGGGAAGGGGGACAGAGAAAAGGAACAGATAGACACACACACAGAAAGACGAAGAGCACAGGAACACACAGAGAGACAAGAGATAGGGAAGGAGCTGTGGATGGACAGTGTTGTAATGGCATATCAGTGACATAGAGGGAGAAGGTCAGATCAGAAAGGGAGAAGGAGAAGGTCAGAGAAATAGGGGGAGAAAGAGAGAAAGAGAAAGAGAAAGAGGAAGAGATAGGGAAGGGGGAGCGAGAGAAAGAGGAAGAGATAGGGAAGGGGGAGCGAGAGAGAAAAGAGGAAGAGATAGAGAAGGGGGAGCGAGAGAGAGAGAAAGAGAAGAGATAGGGAAGGGGGAGCGAGAGAGAGAGAAAGAGGAAGAGATAGGGAAGGGGGAGCGAGAGAGAGAAAGAAAGAGATAGGGAAGGGGAGAGGAGAGAGAGCGAGAGAGAAAGAGATAGGGAAGGGGAGCGAGAGAGAGAAAGAGGAAGAGATAGGGAAGGGGGAGCGAGAGAGAGAGAAAGAGGAAGAGATAGGGAAGGGGAGCGAGAGAGAGAGAGGAAGAGATAGGGAAGGGGGAGGAAGAGATAGAGGAAGAGATAGGAAGGGGGAGCGAGAGAGAAAGAGGAAGAGATAGGGAAGGGGGAGAGAGAGAGAGAAAGAGGAAGAGATAGGGAAGGGGAGATAGAGAGATAGAGAAAGGAAGAGATAGGGAAGGGGAGCGAGAGAGAAAGAGGAAGAGATAGGGAAGGGGGAGAGAGAGAAAGAGGAAGAGATAGGGAAGGGGGAGCGAGAGAGAGAAGAAAGAGATAGGGAAGGGAAGAGAGAGAGAGAGAGAAAGAGGAAGAGATAGGGAAGGGGAGCGAGAGAGAGAGAAAGAGGAAGAGATAGGGAAGGGGGAGAGAGAGAGAAAGAGGAAGAGATAGGGAAGGGGGAGCGAGAGAGAAAAGAGGAAGAGATAGGGAAGGGGGAGCGAGAGAGAAAGAGGAAGAGATAGAGAAGGGGAGCGAGAGAGAGAGAAAGAGGAAGAGATAGGGAAGGGGGAGAGAGAGAGAAAGAGGAAGAGATAGAGAAGGGGGAGCGAGAGAGAGAGAAAGAGGAAGAGATAGGGAAGGGGAGCGAGAGAGAAAGAGGAAGAGATAGAGAAGGGGGAGCGAGAGAGAAAGAGGAAGAGATAGGAAGGGGGAGCGAGAGAGAAAAGGAAGAGATAGAGAAGGGGGAGCGAGAGAGAAAGAGGAAGAGATAGAGAAGGGGGAGCGAGAGAGAAAGAGGAAGAGATAGGGAAGGGGGAGCGAGAGAGAGAGAGAGAAAGAGATAGGAAGGGGAGCGAGAGAGAGAAAAAGAGGAAGAGATAGGGAAGGGGGAGCGAGAGAGAGAGAAAGAGGAAGAGATAGGGAAGGGGGAGCGAGAGAGAAAGAGGAAGAGATAGAGAAGGGGGAGCGAGAGAGAGAGAAAGAGGAAGAGATAGGGAAGGGGGAGCGAGAGAGAAAAAGGAAGAGATAGAGAAGGGGGAGCGAGAGAGAAAGAGGAAGAGATAGAGAAGGGGAGCGAGAGAGAAAGAGGAAGAGATAGGGAAGGGGGAACGAGAGAGAGAGAGAAAGAGATAGGGAAGGGGAGCGAGAGAGAGAGGAAAGAGGAAGAGATAGGGAAGGGGGAGCGAGAGAGAGAGAAAGAGGAAGAGATAGGGAAGGGGGAGCGAGAGAGAAATAGGAAGAGATAGGGAAGGGGAGCGAGAGAGAGAGAAAGAGGAAGAGATAGGGAAGGGGGAGCGAGAGAGAAAGAGGAAGAGATAGAGAAGGGGAGCGAGAGAGAGAGAAAGAGGAAGAGATAGGGAAGGCGGAGCGAGAGAGAAAAAGGAAGAGATAGAGAAGGGGGAGCGAGAGAGAAAGAGGAAGAGATAGAGAAGGGGGAGCGAGAGAGAAAGAGGAAGAGATAGAGAAGGGGGAGCGAGAGAGAAAGAGGAAGAGATAGGGAAGGGGGAGCGAGAGAAAGAGGAAGAGATAGGGAAGGGGGAGCGAGAGAGAGGGAAAGAGGAAGAGATAGGGAAGGGGGAGCGAGAGAGAAAGAGGAAGAGATAGAGAAGGGGGAGCGAAAGAGAAAGAGGAAGAGATAGGGAAGGGGGAGCGAGAGAAAGAGGAAGAGATAGGGAAGGGGGAGCGAGAGAGAGAGAGAAAGAGATAGGGAAGGGGGAGCGAGAGAGAGAGAAAGAGGAAGAGATAGGGAAGGGGGAGCGAGAGAGAAAGAGGAAGAGATAGGGAAGGGGGAGCGAGAGAGAAAGAGGAAGAGATAGGGAAGGGGGAGCGAGAGAGAAAGAGGAAGAGATAGAGAAGGGGGAGCGAGAGAGAGAGAAAGAGGAAGAGATAGGGAAGGGGGAGCGAGAGAGAAAGAGGAAGAGATAGAGAAGGGGGAGCGAGAGAGAGAAAGAGGAAGAGATAGGGAAGGGGAGCGAGAGAGAAAGAGGAAGAGATAGAGAAGGGGGAGCGAGAGAGAGAGAGAAAGAGGAAGAGATAGGAAGGGGGAGCGAGAGAGAAAAAGGAAGAGATAGAGAAGGGGGAGCGAGAGAGAAAGAGGAAGAGATAGAGAAGGGGGAGCGAGAGAGAAAGAGGAAGAGATAGGGAAGGGGGAACGAGAGAGAGAGAGAGAAAGAGATAGGGAAGGGGGAGCGAGAGAGAGAGAAAGAGGAAGAGATAGGGAAGGGGGAGCGAGAGAGAGAGAAAGAGGAAGAGATAGGGAAGGGGGAGCGAGAGAGAAAGAGGAAGAGATAGGGAAGGGGGAGCGAGAGAGATAGAGGAAGAGATAGGGAAGGGGGAGCGAGAGAGATAGAGAAAGAGATAGGGAAGGTGGAGAGAGAGAAAGAGGAAGAGATAGGGAAGGGGGAGCGAGAGAGAGAGAGAAAGAGATAGGGAAGGGGGAGCGAGAGAGAGAGAAAGAGAAGAGATTGGGAAGGGGAGCGAGAGAGAGAGAAAGAGGAAGAGATAGGGAAGGGGGAGCGAGAGAGAAAAGAGGAAGAGATAGGGAAGGGGGAGCAGAGAGAAAGAGGAAGAGATAGAGAAGGGGGAGGAGAGAGAGAGAGAAGAAAGAAGGAAGAGATAGGGAAGGGGAAGAGCGAGAGAGAAAAGAGGAAGAGATAGAGAAGGGGGAGCGAGAGAGAAAAAGGAAGAGATAGGAAGGGGGAGCGAGAGAGAAAGAGGAAGAGATAGAGAAGGGGGAGCGAGAGAGAAAAAGAGGAAGAGATAGAGAAGGGGGAGCGAGAGAGAAAGAGGAAGAGATAGGGAAGGGGGAGCGAGAGAAAGAGGAAGAGATAGGGAAGGGGGAGCGAGAGAGAAAGAGGAAGAGATAGAGAAGGGGGAGCGAGAGAGAGAAGAGGAAGAGATAGGGAAGAGGGAGCGAGAGAGATAGAGGAAGAGATAGAGAAGGGGGAGCGAGAGAGAAAGAGGAAGAAATAGAGAAGGGGGAGCGAGAGAGAAAGAGGAAGAGATAGGGAAGGGGGAGCGAGAGAGATAGAGGAAGAGATAGGGAAGGGGGAGCGAGAGAGATAGAGGAAGAGATAGAGAAGGGGGAGCGAGAGAGAAAGAGGAAGAGATAGGGAAGGGGGAGCGAGAGAGAGAGAAAGAGGAAGAGATAGGGAAGGGGGAGCGAGAGAGAAAGAGGAAGAGATAGGGAAGGGGAGCGAGAGAGAGAGAAAAAGAGGAAGAGATAGGGAAGGGGGAGCAAGAGAGAAAGATGAAGAGATAGAGAAGGGGGAGCGAGAGAGAAAGAGGAAGAGATAATGAAGGGGGAGCGAGAGAGAAAGAGGAAGAGGTAGAGAAGGGGGAGCGAGAGAGAAAGAGGAAGAGATAGAGAAGGGGAGCGAGAGAGAAAGAGGAAGAGATAGGGAAGGGACTATATCACAGGCTTTCTTAAAGGTCAGTTCCTTCTCTGACAGGAAGAGATAGGGTGATATGCTTCACCTGTGAGACCACATAAAACTTTTCTCTGAGAGCATCATCAAGAAATCGTGCAAACTCATATGTACTTGCCAGCCTTTTCAAAGGAAGGATGTAGTCAGCCAGGTTTCCCCTTGACTCTGGATAGACGTTGGTAAAAGAGAAACGTTCTGCAATGAGAATTGGCTTAGGCTTGAAATACCTTGAAAGAGTTTCAGGGGGAGCAGTTCTGCATAGTTCAACTCCATAAGCTTTCATTGGTTCAATGAGACCTTTCAGCAATCCATACTCAGTTGGACCCAAAGACACTGAGAAGGGGGATACGTCTGCTTTCTTTCCATCTTTGATTTCAAGGGCAGCCAGCCAACGCTCAAAACGCTAAATAGGAATCAAAATCCTCTTTGTAGCCTCAAACTCTGGTACTCGACCAATGGTTGAGATTTTCACAGTTAATTGTTCAGTTTCCTTATATTCCTTAATTTTCTGAATATTCATCTACTTCTTCACTTCAGAAGTTTCTGCAATTACTTCATTCACTGCACTCATTTGTATTAATGTACACACCGATGTTACGTCCCTTCTTCCTTTTTTTTTAGGGAAGGGACAATATTTCTCCACTGAGAGATAATTTCAATGGGTTCAATGACAGTTTCTTTTATTTAACCACCAGAGGGCAGTGTCGCTAATCTGGACCCCAATAGTCTTGATTTACTTGGCAGCTCCTGAATACTGATAGCAGTGCTAGCAGTGTTTAGCCTAGGGACTGGCGAAAGAAAATAAAAAATAAAATAATTTAATAATTTTTTTTTAGTTTCATTACTCACGCAAATTCTTCCCTTCAAGCAATGTCCGTTTATGTAGTTTAATCACCTCGAAGACTGTAATATTTGTGTTGTGGAGAAATGACCAGGATAGGAGACGGGAGAGTACAGTTAGTTGTCGTTTAGTCAAAAAACCCTCGAGCTCTAAAGAGTTAGGGAATTCCAGTGCGCATGTGCATTTCCTATTAGGTGTAGTAAGAGTAACACTGCCGTAATGCATTACTGCTTAGTAACAGCACAGTAATAATATAAACAGATGTAGATCCCAGATACTACATGCAGGTCTACAAGGAGCGAGAGAGAAAGAGAGGAAGAGGAAGTCTTGGCCATTGTGGAGAGGAGATAGGGAAACCTCTCCACAAAGGGAAGAGATAGGGAGAGGGTGAACCTGAAAGGCATGCTGCAAGGAGGCATGAGGACTGCAGATGATAGCCAAAGCAATAAATTGCTATGTCTGTACTGTGAAGAGCCTAAAACAGAAATACAGGGAGGCAGGACGGAAGCTGATCGAAGAGAGTGGCAGTCCACCTGTAACAACACCTGCACAGGATTGGTACATCCGAACCTCACACCTGTGGGACAGGTAGAGGATGGTAACAACAACTGGGGAGCCTGAGATAGAGAGGAAGGGGAACAATCCCCATCAGTGCTTCAAATGAAGAGATGTTGAAGGGGGAGCAGGTCCTCACCAGACATCATGGCCTGCTCGAGAGAAAGACCACTGAGGAAGTCCAGTTCCCGAGATAGGAAGGGCCCAGTCAAAACTGTTCGAGATCTGGCCCCCAATGGAGGAAAAACTCCCTCACGAGATAGGACAGCGGAGTCAATCACCACCTTCCGGAGACACCTGAAACCCCACCTCTTTAAGGAATACCTAGGATAGGATAAAGTAATCCTTCTCACCCCCTTAAAAGACTTAGAAGCATATTGTAAAGGGCTGTTCCACTGGATGTCATAAGGTGAAAGCACCAATTTGTAAGTCGCTCTGGATAAGAGCGAGGAAAATGACTTAAATGTAAAATGTAAATGTAGATAGGGAAGGTGGAGCGAGAGAGAGGGAAAGAGGAAGAGATAGGGAAGGGGGAGCGAGAGAGAAAGAGGAAGAGATAGAGAAGGGGGAGCGAGAGAGAAAGAGGAAGAGATAGAGAAGGGGAGCGAGAGAGAAAGAGGAAGAGATAGAGAAGGGGGAGCGAGAGAGAAAGAGGAAGAGATAGAGAAGGGGGAGCGAGAGAGAAAGAGGAAGAGATAGAGAAGGGGGAGCGAGAGAGAAAGAGGAAGAGATAGAGAAGGGGGAGCGAGAAAGAAAGAGGAAGAGATAGGGAAGGGGGAGATAGAGAGAGATAGAGAAAGAGATAGGGAAGGGAGGAGAGAGAGAAAGAGGAAGAGATAGGGAAGGGGAGAGAGAGAGAAAGAGGAAGAGATAGGGAAGGGGGAGCGAGAGAGAAAGAGGAAGAGATAGGGAAGGGGGAGGGAGAGAGAAAGAGGAAGAGATAGGGAAGGGGGAGCAAGAAGAGAAAGAGGAAGAGATAGGGCAGGGGGAGTGAGAGAGAGAGAAAGAGGAAGAGATAGGGAAGGGGGAGCGAGAGAGAGAGAAAGAGGAAGAGATAGGGAAGGGGGAGAGAGAGAGAAAGCGTACACTAGCGGGATACCACCCAGTATCCTGCCCTGCACCTCAGACGCTTACACTAGCGGGATACGACCCAGTATCCTACGACCCAGTATCCTGCCCTGCACTTCAGACGCTTACACTAGCGGGATACCACCCAGTATCCTGCCCTGCACCTCTGACGCTTACACTAGCGGGATACGACCCAGTATTCTGCCCTGCACCTCAGACGCTTACACTAGTGGGATACCACCCAGTATCCTGCCCTGCACCTCAGACGCTTACACTAGCGGGATACGACCCAGTATCCTGCCCTGCACCTTAGACGCTTACACTAGCGGGATACCACCCAGTATCCTGCCCTGCACCTCAGACGCTTTGACTAGCGGGATACCACCCAGTATCCTGCCCTGCACCTCAGACGCTTACACTAGCGGGATACGACCCAGTATCCTGCACTGCACCTCAGACGCTTACACTAGCGGGATACCACCCAGTATCCTGCCCTGCACCTCAGACGCTTACACTAGCGGGTTACCACCCAGTATCCTGCCCTGCACCTCAGACGCTTACACTAGCGGGATACCACCCAGTATCCTGCCCTGCACCTCAGACGCTTACACTAGCGGGTTACCACCCAGTATCCTGCCCTGCACCTCAGACACTTACACTAGCGGGATACGACCCAGTATCCTGCCCTGCACCTCAGACACTAGCGGGATACGACCCAGTATCCTGCCCTGCACCTCAGACACTTACACTAGCGGGATACCACCCAGTATCCTGCCCTGCACCTCAGACGCTTACA
This sequence comes from Oncorhynchus nerka, assembly GCF_034236695.1. Lineage (NCBI taxonomy): Eukaryota > Metazoa > Chordata > Actinopteri > Salmoniformes > Salmonidae > Oncorhynchus > Oncorhynchus nerka. Next base: position 95,287,502 of record NC_088399.1, on the reverse strand, counting down.
CTAGCGGGATACGACACAGTATCCTGCCCTGCACCTCAGACACTTACACTAGCGGGGTACGACCCAGTATCCTGCCCTGAACCTCAGACACTTACACTAGCGGGATACCACCCAGTATCCTGCCCTGCACCTCAGACGCTTACACTAGCGGGATACCACCCAGTATCCTGCCCTGAACCTCAGACACTTACACTAGCGGGACACCACCCAGTATCCTGCACTGCACCTCAGACACTAGCGGGATACGACCCAGTATCCTGCCCTGCACCTCAGACGCTTACACTAGCGGGATACCACCCAGTATCCTGCCCTGAACCTCAGACACTAGCGGGATACGACCCAGTATCCTGCCCTGAACCTCAGACACTTACACTAGCGGGATACGACCCAGTATCCAGTCCTGCACCTCAGACACTAGCGGGATACGACACAGTATCCTGCCCTGCACCTCAGACGCTTACACTAGCGGGATACCACCCATTACTCTACCCTGAACCTCAGACACTTACACTAGCGGGATACCACCCGGGATACTACCCTGCACCTCAGACACTTACACTAGCGGGATACCACCCAGTATCCTGCCCTGAACCTCAGACACTTACACTAGCTGGATACCAGCCGGTACTCTACCCTGAACCTCAGACACTTACACTAGCTGGATACCAGCCGGTACTCTACCCTGAACCTTAGAGTCTGCTGCCCTATGTACATACAGTAGATTCATTGAACACTAACAGTGTTTATATCCTGTTTTATATGTACATTTGAAGTCGGAAGTTTACATACAACTTAGCCAATTACATTTAAACTCAGTTTTTCACAATTCCTGACATTTAATCCTATTAAAAATCCCCTGTCTTAGGTCAGTTACGATCACCACTTCATTTTAAGAATGTGAAATGTCAGAATAATAGTAGAGAGAATGATTTATTTCAGCTTTTATTTCTTTCATCACATTTCCAGTGGGTCAGAAGTTTTACATACACTCAATTCATATTTGGTAGCATTGCCTTTAAATTGTTTAACTTGGGTCAAACGTGTCGGGTAGCCTTCCACAAGCTTCCCACAATAAGTTGGGTCAATTTTGGCCCATTCCTCCTGACAGAGCTGTTGTAACTGAGTCAGGTTTTCTAGGCCTCCTTGCTCCCACACGCTTTTTTCAGATCTGCCCACAAATTTTCTATGGGATTGAGGTCAGGGCTTTGTGATGGCCACACCAATACCTTAACTTTGTTGTCCTTAAGCCATTTCGCCACAACTTTGGAAGAATGCTTCCAGGTGGGCTAACTGAATTTAAATAACCCCAACCCAAAACCCCAAACAAGCCCACACGAACACAGGTGGGCTAACTGAACTTAAATAACCCCAACCCAAAACCGCAAACAAGCCCGCACGAACACAGGGGGGCTAACTGAACCTAAATAACCCCAACCCAAACCCCAAACAAGTCCTCACGAACACAGATGGGCTAACTGAACTTAAATAACCCCAACCCAAAACCCCAAACAAGTCCTCACGAACACAGGTGGGCTAACTGAACTTAAATAACCCCAACCCAAAACAAGCCCGCACGAACACAGATGGGCTAACTGAACTTAAATAACCCCAACCCAAAACCGCAAACAAGCCCACACGAACACAGGCGGGCTAACTGAACTTAAATAACCCCAACCCAAACCCCAAACAAGTCCTCACGAACACAGGCGGGCTAACTGAACTTAAATAACCCCAACCCAAAACCCCAAACAAGCCCACACGAACACAGGCGGGCTAACTGAACTTAAATAACCCCAACCCAAAACCCCAAACAAGTCCTCACGAACACAGGCGGGCTAACTGAACTTAAATAACCCCAACCCAAACCCCAAACAAGCCCACACAAACCCAGGCGGGCTAACTGAACTTAAATAACCCCAACCCCAAACAAGGAACAGGTCAAACCAATTAGACCAAACAAAACGAAAAGGGGAAAAGGGATCGGTAGCAGCGAGTAGGCCGACGACGAGCGCAGAGCGCCACCCGAACGGGAAGGGGAGCCAACTTCGGTGATAGTCGTGACAGGTATCCTTTCCCTTTATTTCCATGACATAGACTGACCAGATGAATCCAAGTGAAAGCTATGATCCCTTATTGATGTCACATGTTAAATCCATTTCAATCGGTCTAGATGAAAGGGGAGGAGACATGTAGATGAAGGGGAGGAGACATGTAGATGAAGGGGAGGAGACATGTAGATGAATGGGAGGAGACATGTAGATGAAGAAGAGGATACTGGGTTAAAGAAGGATTTTTAAGCCTTGATACAATTGAGACATGGATTGTGTATGTGTACCATTCAGAGGGTGAACGGACAAGGCAAAATATTTAAATGCCTTTGAATTGGGTATGGTGTCAAGAACTGAACGGGGTGTCAAGAACTGCAATGCTGCTGGGTTTTTCAAGCTCAGCAGTTTCCCGTGTGCATCAAGAATGGTCCACCACCGAAGGTCATCCAGCCAACTGGACACAACTCTGGGAAGCATTGGAGTCGACATGGGCCAGCATCACTGTGGAACGCTTTCGACAGCTTGTAGAGTCCACGTCCTGATGAATTGAGGCCGTTCTGAGGGCAAAAGTGTTATCAATTTGAATAATGTTTGGTCAGTGTATCTACTGCTGTATCATTGTTAGTATATCTAGAATAAATAAATAAAGGTGTTCCTAATGGTTTGTCCACTCATCTACTATCATTGTTAGTATATCTAGAATAAATTAATCCGGTGTAGATACATATAGATTACATTTGGATGACTGTTACATTGATATTTGGGTTGTTAATTCGTTTCCGCCATTTCTTAATTTCTTGTGGTGTTTTTTTATATATATACCTGTATATAGATTTTTTTCGTAGGTGTTGAACATTTTACTCCGTTGTTAGGAGCTAGTAACATATCCAATTCCCTGTACCCGCTATACCATCTACTAAACTGTGTACGCGACCAAGAAACTTTTATTTTATTTTATTTTAATTAAATGTCAGGACACCTGTCAGCTGTCAGGAGGGGAGGAAGAGTCAAGTGTTGAGAGAGAGATATATAATGAGACAGAGATAGTCAGAGAGAGGAGAGACCCCCAGTTGTAAATGTCATGTGTTATATGCAGGCGAACAATCCCCATCTGCTAAATGTCATCTGATTGTTTTAGAGGACGGGGCGGTGTAATCCTGCAGGAGAGGTTGACAGCTTGTCTGCTGTAGGAAATGTTAATCCCATCCCTGGTTGTTGTGTGTCAATAGGCCCTAGATTAGACAGTTTCCTTTGATTTGTCTTGTCTCAAATCCGGAGAAGGGGGGGGGGGTTGTTTGGGAAAAATAACGATGCCATAGGATCTGCTCAACCGAATGAGCTGTTTACGTTGAAGACCTTGTAATCTCTCTATCTCTGTGGGTTTGTGTGTGTGTGTGTGTCAGTGGAGGCTCCTCAGAGGAGGAAGGGAGGACCATCCTCCTCAGTGAAATTCATACAATTAAAATGGTTAAACATTTAAAAAGTGATCCTTTTTATATAACTATACTAAATATAACATCACCAAATAATTGATTAAAACACACTATTTTGCAATGAAGGTCTACAGTAGCCTCAGCAGCACTCTGTAGGGTAGCACCATGGTGTAGCGGAGGACAGCTAGTTTCCGTCCTCCTCTGGCTACATTGACTTCAATACAAAACCTAGGAGGCTCATGGTTCTCACCCCCATCCATAGACTTACACAGCAATTATGACAACTTCCGGAGGACATTCCTCCAACCTATCAGAGCCCTTGCAGCATGAACTGACATGTTGTCCGCTCAATCAAAGGATCAAGGAAAGAATCTAGTACTGAAATCTACAGCTAGCTGGCGCTGCAGTGCATACAATGTGGTGAGTAGTTGTCTCAAAGAGAGAGAAAGACAATAGTTGAACAGATTTGAACAAATTAATTTCTTCCAAAATGAAGGAGAAGCAAAAGAGAGATGGAGATTTTGCCAATGTTTTTTCTTCTTCGCTTTTTCACTTTATTCACTTTCAGTTTCACTTACTTAGCTAGCAAATGCAGCTAGCTAGTTTAGCCTACTGACACACACTGCTCAAACAGAGGGATGCTATGTTCCTAGCTGGCTATAACAGAGGGATGCTATGTTAGCTAGCTGGCTATAACAGAGGGATGCTATGTTGCTAGCTGGCTATAACAAAGGGATGCTATGTTAGCTAGCTGGCTATAACAGTGGGATGCTATGTTAGCTAGCTGGCTATAACAGAGGGATGCTATGTTAGCTAGCTGGCTATAACAGAGGGATGCTATGTTACCTAGCTGGCTATAACAGAGGGATGCTATGTTAGCTAGCTGGCTATGACTTTCCAACACAACACTGGAACTCGTCCAAGTCAAGGTAATGCTTTTGGTTTAACTAATTTATTGCCACTGGGCCCTGCCGGTGTAACTGTTTAGTGACTGTACACTGTAACTTTACTGCATGATTGTAGCGGATTAACTAATACGTTCTGTTAACTATGACGTTACTGTATACAGTGACAACGATGTAGGCTGTGTGTAGCAGTTATGATAGTGTTTTGGCTTGTAAAGTTTCATGTGTTGTGCATTGAAGTCCAGAAGTGAAGGGACAAGGTGAGAGGAGAGCGAAGGGACAAGATGAGAGGATAGCGAAGGGACAAGGTGAGAGGAGAGCGAAGGGACAAGGTGAGAGGAGTGCACATAGATGTGAGAGTCCGAACAGAACATGGCTGCTATGAAAGTATACTGTATTTACGCGCCGATAATGACGCCAACTGACGCCGATTCTGTTGAAAAAAAACGTTTCTTAAACGAAAGCAAACTGGAATGAACTTATGTGAATTTTGTCCAAAAGAAACTCTCGTTTGCAACTGTTGGACTAATGGTTACACCCTATGTCAGCTACATGCAGCCCAGAGTGTGCAAGGCGGTATTGAATGTGTCACTGTCTGTCAGCTAAAAATTTTCTCTCAAATTGTGTGCACCCAAGTTGTTAACTGTGATTCATAGGTTGTGGGAACCTCATGAAGGGTATAGGAGGGTATAGGAGAAGGGTATAGGAGGGTATAGGAGGGTATAGGAGAAGGGTATAGGAGGGTATAGGAGAAGGGTATGGGAGGGTATAGGAGAAGGGTATAGGAGGGTATAGGAGAAGGGTATAGGAGGGTATAGGAGAAGGGTATAGGAGGGTATAGGAGAAGGGTATAGGAGGGTATAGGAGGGTATAGGAGAAGGGTATAGGAGGGTATAGGAGAAGGGTATAGGAGGGTATAGGAGAAGGGTATAGGAGAAATGTTAGTATCATGTAGGAGCCTAAACCTATTGATGTTACATTGAACGAGGTGAACGGAATATGAAACACAGTCATCCAATATAATAGAAATAAGGTCTCTGTCACGCCCTGATCTGTTTCACCTGTATCTGTGCTAGTCTCCGCCCCCTCCAGGTGTCGCCCATCATCCCTACTTATCCCCTGCGTACTTATAACAGTGTTTTCTGTGTGTCTGTTGCCAGTTGGTCTTGTTTAACAAGTCTACCAGGGTTTTGTGGCTCATCTCCTGCTTTTCCCCAGTTCCCACTCTCTTTCTCGTCCTCCTGGTTTTTGACCTTTGCCTATCCTGAACCTGTACCCGCCCGCCTGACCACCCTGCCTCTCCCTGACCTGGAGTCTGCCTGCCGTCCTGTACCTTTGCTCCACCTCTGGATTAACGACCTCTGCCTGACCTGACCCTGGGCCTGTCGTCTTGTACCTTGGTCCCACTACTCTGTCATATCGACCCCTGCCTGCCTTGACCTGTCGTTTGCCTGCCCCTGTTGCTACAATAAACATTGTTACTTCTACAGTCTGCACTTGGAAATGACCTGGATTCCTGATAGTCTCCTCATGAAAAAAAATGGTCCTCCCTCATCTTAAATAGCACTGACCGCCACTGATCTGTGTGTGTGTGTGTTTGCATGCATGTGTGTAGGTGTGTGGCGTGTGTGTGTGTACAGACCAGGTTCCAGACCTCTCTCCCAGGGGGAGTTATTGGAAGTGTCTCCTCTTCCCTAAAAAGCTGCTGAATTATTCACTGTGACCTGGTTTGGGCCTATTAGTTTGACAGTAGACTAGAACTCTTTCTCACTGTGACCTGGTTTGGGCCTATTAGTTTGACAGTAGACTAGAACTCTTTCTCACTGTGACCTGGTTTGGGCCTATGTTTGACAGTAGACTGAACTCTTTCTCACTGTGACCTGGTTTGGGCCTATTAGTTTGACAGTAGACTAGAACTCTTTCTCACTGTGACCTGGTTTGGGCCTATTAGTTTGACAGTAGACTAGAACTCTTTCTCACTGTGACCTGGTTTGGGCCTATTAGTTTGACAGTAGACTAGAACTCTTTCTCACTGTGACCTGGTTTGGGCCTATTAGTTTGACAGTAGACTAGAACTCTTTCTCACTGTGACCTGGTTTGGGCCTATTAGTTTGACAGTAGACTAGAACTCTTTCTCACTGTGACCTGGTTTGGGCCTATTAGTTTGACAGTAGACTAGAACTCTTTCTCACTGTGACCTGGTTTGGGCCTATTAGTTTGACAGTAGACTATAACTCTTTCTCACTGTGACCTGGTTTGGGCCTATTAGTTTGACAGTAGACTAGAACTCTTTCTCACTGTGACCTGGTTTGGGCCTATTAGTTTGACAGTAGACTAGAACTCTTTCTCACTGTGACCTGGTTTGGGCCTATTAGTTTGACAGTAGACTAGAACTCTTTCTCACTGTGACCTGGTTTGGGCCTATTAGTTTGACAGTAGACTAGAACTCTTTCTCACTGTGACCTGGTTTGGGCCTATTAGTTTGACAGTAGACTAGAACTCTTTCTCACTGTGACCTGGTTTGGGCCTATTAGTTTGACAGTAGACTAGAACTCTTTCTCACTGTGACCTGGTTTGGGCCTATTAGTTTGACAGTAGACTAGAACTCTTTCTCACTGTGACCTGGTTTGGGCCTATTAGTTTGACAGTAGACTAGAACTCTTTCTCACTGTGACCTGGTTTGGGCCTATTAGTTTGACAGTAGACTAGAACTCTTTCTCACTGTGACCTGGTTTGGGCCTATTAGTTTGACAGTAGACTAGAACTCTTTCTCACTGTGATCTGGTTTGAATAATTACTTACTGAATGTTTACTTACTGAATGTTTACTTACTGAACCATTTTGGTATTGTGTTTTATTTTTCCTGCATATCCTGTCCCCGACTTTCACTACCACCATAACCCACACTATACCCCAGACCACATGTTTATCTATCACTACCACCCTAACCCACACTATACCCCAGACCACATGTTATCTATCACTACCACCCTAACCCACACTATACCCCAGACCACATGTTATCTATCACTACCACCCTAACCCACACTATACCCCAGACCACATGTTATCTATCACTACCACCCTAACCCACACTATACCCCAGACCACATGTTATCACCACCACCATAACCCACACTATACCCCAGACCACATGTTATCACCACTATACCCCAGACCACATGTTATCTATCACTACCACCCTAACCCACACTATACCCCAGACCACATGTTATCTATCACTACCACCCTAACCCACACTATACCCCAACCACATGTTATCACCACCACCCTAACCCACACTATACCCCAGACCACATGTTATCTATCACCACCACCCTAACCCACACTATACCCCAGACCACATGTTATCACCACCACCCTAACCCACACTATACCCCAGACCACATGTTATCTATCACCACCACCCTAACCCACACTATACCCCAGACCACATGTTATCACCACCACCCTAACCCACACTATACCCCAGACCACATGTTATCACCACTATACCCCAGACCACACCCCTCCTTATCTCTCCCTTCCCCTCCCTACCCATTGTTAAACCAATCACCTGTCTGACTGACAGGCTCATCATAGAGGTAAACCAATCATCTGGCTGACAGGCTCATCATAGAGGTAAACCAATCATCTGTCTGACTGACAGGCTCATCAAAGAGGTAAACCAATTATCTGACTGACTGACAGGCTCATCATAGAGGTAAACCAATCATCTGTCTGACTGTCAGGCTCATCATAGAGGTAAACCAATCACCTGTCTGACTGACAGGCTCATCATAGAGGTAAACCAATCATCTGGCTGACTGACAGGCTCATCATAGAGGTAAACCAATCATCTGTCTGACTGACAGGCTCATCATAGAGGTAAACCAATCACCTGTCTGACAGGCTCATCATAGAGGTAAACCAATCATCTGGCTGACTGGCTCATCATAGAGGTAAACCAATCATCTGTCTGACTGACAGGCTCATCATAGAGGTAAACCAATCACCTGTCTGACTGACAGGCTCATCATAGAGGTAAACCAATCATCTGTCTGACTGTCAGGCTCATCATAGAGGTAAACCAATCATCTGTCTGACTGACAGGCTCATCATAGAGGTAAACCAATCACCTGTCTGACTGACAGGCTCATCATAGAGGTTAATTAATCATCCATGTGATTTCCCAGAGTGCCTGCATTCTGAAAAATTAACGCTGTTTAAAATTGCAGTGTATTTCGGCACATTCCTCGCAATGAAACAGTAAGATATTAATGAACATGATTAATGTATCGTAATGGAGAGAGGAAATGCTAATTACATTTGATTAAATTCAAAACCAGCATATGTTGCTATTGTATGCCCTGCTGGGTAAAGACTCATTTAAATTCTAAACTTTTTTCTTTGAGGTTCAACTCTACATTGATGTATCTGTGAAAAGCAGTGTTTTTCTGTCTGACTGGTAGATTGACATGGTGAGTTAACAATTAATTAGCCTTCAATGTTCTCTGTAATGAGGAACATGTTGACGAATTCTTGTCTTCTGCCGTCAATTATCTTCGCTATAACAGTCACTACAAATATAATAGGAATCGTAGATTTCCCTGACCCATACCACCTGCCTAGGAAAAACTCTGGGCCCTAGATATGAGATTTGGCTCAGAGATTTTACTCGTAATATAAAATAGTCAGGTCAAGTGGTTCAGGTCAAGTGGTTCAGGTCAAGTGGGTCAGGTCAATTGGGTCATGTTCAATTTGGGTTGAGCAATATATCGAATTCATTCAATGTTTTTTGCGCAATATTCCAAATGTATCACAAGAATCAAGTTTTTATTTGATCTTATTACCACTTGTTCTCATGTTGTCTTTTTGGTCTCGTTTTGTTCGCTCCTTCTGTGCTGTGTGGAACTTCCAATTGACACCAGAGATCTGTAAATAATTACAAGATGCTCACGTCGCTCCCTTAAAAATGTGAGGCAGGAAGGCAGGCGATAAGATCCGGTCCAAATTAAACCCATAGAAATGCATTTGGTTTATTTTGGACATATTTTGGGTGGGGGAATCCTCTCTCTTCGCCTCTTTTTCTCTGTTTACACACACCAAGCCCCTCCCCCTGACACTCACACCAAGCCCCTCCTCCTGAAACTCACACCAAGCCCCTCCCCCTGACACTCACACCAAGACCCTCCTCCTGAAACTCACACCAAGCCCCTCCCCCTGATACTCACACCAAGCCCCTCCTCCTGAAACTCACACCAAGCCCCTCCGCCTGACACTCACACCAAGCCCCTCCTCCTGAAACTCACACCAAGCCCCTCCCCCTGTCACACACACCAAGCCCCTCCCGCTACCACTCACACCAAGCCCCTCCCCCTGTCACACACACCAAGCCCCTCCCGCTACCACTCACACCAAGCCCCTCCCCCTGCCACTCACAACAACAAAGAGAGATCAAATCCAAATCAAATCTTTTTTTTTTGTCACATGCCGAATACAACAGCTGTAGACCTTTCAGTGAAATGCTTACTTACAAGCCCCTAACCAACAATGCAGTTTAAAAAATACAAATAAGAATAAGAAATAAAAGTAACAAGTAGTTCAAGAGAAGCAGTAAAATAACAATAGTGAGACTATATACAGGGGGTACCGGTACAGAGTCAATGTGTGAGGGCATCTGTTAGTTGAGGTAATGTGGAGACTATATACAGGGGGTACCGGTACAGAGTCAATGTGCGAGGGCACCTGTTAGTTGAGGTAATGTGGAGACTATATACAGGGGGTACCGGTACAGAGTCAATGTGTGAGGGCATCTGTTAGTTGAGGTAATGTGGAGACTATATACAGGGGGTACCGGTACAGAGTCAATGTGCGAGGGCACCTGTTAGTTGAGGTAATGTGGAGACTATATACAGGGGGTACCGGTACAGAGTCAATGTGTGAGGGCACCTGTTAGTTGAGGTAATGTGGAGACTATATACAGGGGGTACCGGTACAGAGTCAATGTGCGAGGGCACCTGTTAGTTGAGGTAATGTGGAGACTATATACATGGGGTACCGGTACAGAGTCAATGTGCGAGGGCACCTGTTAGTTGAGGTAATGTGGAGACTATATACAGGGGTTACCGGTACAGAGTCAATGTGCGAGGGCACCTGTTAGTTGAGGTAATGTGGAGACTATATACAGGGGGTACCGGTACAGAGTCAATGTGTGAGGGCACCTGTTAGTTGAGGTAATGTGGAGACTATATACAGGGGGTACCGGTACAGAGTCAATGTGCGAGGGCACCTGTTAGTTGAGGTAATGTGGAGACTATATACAGGGGTTACCGGTACAGAGTCAATGTGCGAGGGCACCTGTTAGTTGAGGTAATGTGGAGACTATATACAGGGGGTACCGGTACAGAGTCAATGTGCGAGGGCATCTGTTAGTTGAGGTAATGTGGAGACTATATACAGGGGGTACCGGTACAGAGTCAATGTGTGAGGGCACCTGTTAGTTGAGGTAATTGAGGTAATACGTACATGTAGGTAGAGTTATTCAAGTGATAATGCATAGATAATAACAGAGTAGCAGTGGTGTAAAAGAGGGGGGGGGGGGCAATGCAACTAGTCTGGGTAGCCATTTGATTAGATGTTCAGGAGTCTTATTGCTTGGGGTGTAGAAGCTGTTTAGAAGCCTCTTGGACATAGACTTGGTGCTCCGGTACTGCTTGCCGTGCGGTAGCAGAGAGAATAGTCTATGACTAGGGTGGCTGGAGTCTCTGACCATTTTTAGGGCCTTCCTCTGACACCGCCTGGTATAGAGATCCTGGATGACAGGAAGCTTCGCCCCAGTGATGTACTGGGCCATACGCACTACCCTCTGTACAGCCTTGCGGTCGGATGCCAAGCAGTTGCCATACCAGGCGGTGATGCAGCCAGTCAAGATGCTCTCAATGGTGTAGTGTAGAACATTTTGAGGATCTGAGGGCCCGTGCCAAATCTTTTCACCTTCCCGAGTGGGAAGAGGCGTTGTTGTCTTCACCACCGTAATAATTCCTTCGTGATGTGAAGAGGAACTTGCATCTCTCTACCCGCTCCACTACAGCCCCGTGGACGGGGGCGTGCTCCGCATTCCGTTTCCTGTAGGTCCACGATCAGATCCTTTGTCTTGCTGACGTTGAGGGAGAGGTTGTTATCCTGGCACCACACTGCCAGGTCTCTGACCTCCTCCCTATAGTCTGTCTCATCGTCGTTGGTGATCAGGCCTACCACCTCGTGTCATCAACAAACGTAATGATGTGTTGGAGTGTTGGAGTCATAGTTGAACATTTTGGGGAATATTCAGAGGTGGAAACTTTCCGTGGGAATTAATGGGAATATATGGGAATTAACGGGAATATATGGGAATTAACGGGAATATATGGGAATTAACGGGAATATTTGGGAATTAACGGGAATATATGGGAATTAACCGGAATATATGGGATTTAACGGGAATATATGGGAATTAACGGGAATATATGGGAATTAACGGGAATATATGGGAATTAATGGGAATATATGGGAATTAACGGGAATATATGGGAATTAACGGGAATATATGGGAATTAACGGGAATATATGGGAATTAACGGGAATATATGGGAATTAATGGGAATATATGGGAATTAACGGGAATATATGGGAATTAACGGGAATATATGGGAATTAACGGGAATATATGGGAATATTTGGGAATTAATGGGAATATATGCAAATTAATATTAATACCATTTAAGTGTAGATGTTGTTTTGCATTGGATATACTTTATTTAACATATCACATGGAGACAGAAACATAAACCTCTTACCTTATCATAAGTAGACATAATTGCACATTTTTTAAACGAACTGAACTTTAATAAAATGATTTGACTCTTCACATGGGATGATTTCACTGAACAACAAAAGAAAGAGAATATTGAATGATCCCCAATGATCCATCACATCTCCAAAAAATGTTTTCAACATGCATCTGTAAAATGATAGTCTAGAAACTAAAGCTTTGGTTGTCTTCCTCTCAGGCTTCCATGTCTTCTCCCTGGACCTCCTCAATGTCCACCTCTTGAACATCAGAATCTGAGGCCTCATCTTCACTGTCAATTTCCAACTTTGTTGAGGATGGCTCATTGTCAGGCTCAAAAAGCCTTGTATTCAAATAAAATAAAATAAAATATTATTTGTCACATACACATAGTTAGCAGATGTTAATGCGAGTGTAGCGAAATGCTTGTGCTTCTAGTTCCGACAATGCAGTAATAACCAACAAGTAATCTAACCTAACAATTTCACAACAGCCACCTTATACACACAAGTGTAAAGGGATGAAGAATATGTACATAACAATATATACTGCTCAAAAAAAATAAAGGGAACATTTAAACAACACAATGTAACTCTAAGTCAATCAAACTGTCCACTTAGGAAGCAACACTGATTGATAATACATTTCACATGCTGTTGTGCAAATGGAATAGACAACAGGTGGAAATTATAGGCAATTAGCAAGACACCCCCAATAAAGGAGTGGTTCTGCAGGTGATAACCACAGACCACTTCTCAGAGCCCTGCAAAATGACATCCAGCAGGCCACAAATGTGCATGTGTCTGCTCAAACGGTCAGAAACAGACTCCATGAGGATGGTATGAGGGCCCGACGTTCACAGGTTGGGGTTGTGCTTACAGCCCAACACCATGCAGGACGTTTGGTCCAGGATGTCTGGGATGATGGTGTTGATATGAGCCATAACTAGTCTTTCAAAGCATTTCATGGCTACAAATGTGAGTGCTACAGGGCGATAGTTATTTAGACAGGTTACCTTGCAAGAAAGGCATTCCATTGTATTTGAGCATGTGACATTAAAACCTGGAAACTTGATGTGTGTCACATTGACTTGAGTAGTTTGCTGCTATTCTGTAAATAAAAAAACGACATCCAAGTTGGCCCAAACCGGTTTTGATGACCATTTGTGTAGTGGCTGTGAATAGGGAGCAGGAACTCTCAGTCAGGTGTGGGCACCAGAGTATGAACGTTAATTTCGTCCTTTTGGAGCTACAGTGGTATGGGGCAAGAGTCAGAATTGTAACAGGTTTGCAGGTACAATCTCTGCCCTGTCTGGTCTTGGAATATTGGCTTTGTTCTTGGGTGGTCGTCTTGGAAGTTGAACATGGGAGAGTAGGTTCCTTGTACACCACTGTGTACACGCTCTACCAGGTCCAACCGGAAGGTCTGTTTTGTTGGTTCGTACATTTTATCACTTCCGCATAAGATTTACACACTATGTTTGCCCGGTGTCTTCCAGTAAATAAGATTACAAAGTATGCACAATGAAAGTGACAAGCATTACTGGGAAAATAGTGACATTTTATGACTTTCACCAAGTCTACAAAGATTTGAAAACAATGACAATGTGATTAGCTTCTCCCTAAACCTAGACCAAATGTGTCCATTGACAATGTGCCTTTATAGATTACATGACCTGTCCATTGTAAAACCATCACATTTTACCTTCAGCAGTGGTTTCCTGTCAGGTGTTGACATTTAGCAGTGGTTTCCTGTCAGGTGTTGACCTTCAGCGGTGGTTTCCTGTCAGGTGTTGACATTTAGCAGTGGTTTCCTGTCAGGTGTTGACCTTCAGCTGTGGTTTCCTGTCAGGTGTTGACCTTTAGCAGTGGTTTCCTGTCAGGTGTTGACATTTAGCAGTGGTTTCCTGTCAGGTGTTGACATTTAGCAGTGGTTTCCTGTCAGGTGTTGACATTTAGCAGTGGTTTCCTGTCAGGTGTTGACATTTAGCAGTGGTTTCCTGTCAGGTGTTGACATTTAGCAGGGGTTTCCTGTCAGGTGTTGACCTTCATCAGTGGTTTCCTGTCAGGTGTTGACATTTAGCAGTGGTTTCCTGTCAGGTGTTGACATTTAGCAGTGGTTTCCTGTCAGGTGTTGACATTTAGCAGTGGTTTCCTGTCAGGTGTTGACATTTAGCAGTGGTTTCCTGTCAGGTGTTGACATTTAGCAGTGGTTTCCTGTCAGGTGTTGACATTTAGCAGTGGTTTCCTGTCAGGTGTTGACATTTAGCAGTGGTTTCCTGTCAGGTGTTGACCTTCAGCAGTGGTTTCCTGCCAGGTGTTGACATTTAGCAGTGGTTTCCTGTCAGGTGTTGACCTTCAGCAGTGGTTTCCTGCCAGGTGTTGACATTTAGCAGTGGTTTCCTGTCAGGTGTTGACCTTCAGCAGTGGTTTCCTGTCAGGTGTCGACCTGCAGCAGTGGTTTCCTGTCAGGTGTTGACCTGCAGCAGTGGTTTCCTGTCAGGTGTTGACCTGCAGCAGTGGTTTCCTGTCAGGTGTTGACATTTAGCAGTGGTTTCCTGTCAGGTGTTGACCTTCAGCAGTGGTTTCCTGTCAGGTGTTGACCTTCAGCGGTGGTTTCCTGTCAGGTGTTGACATTTAGCAGTGGTTTCCTGTCAGGTGTTGACCTTCAGCAGTGGGTTCCTGTCAGGTGTTGACCTTCAGCAGTGGTTTCCTGTCAGGTGTCGACCTGCAGCAGTGGTTTCCTGTCAGGTGTTGACCTTCAGCAGTGGTTTCCTGTCAGGTGTTGACCTTCAGCGGTGGTTTCCTGTCAGGTGTTGACATTTAGCAGTGGTTTCCTGTCAGGTGTTGACCTTCAGCAGTGGTTTCCTGTCAGGTGTCGACCTGCAGCAGTGGTTTCCTGTCAGGTGTTGACATTTAGCAGTGGTTTCCTGTCAGGTGTTGACCTTCAGCAGTGGTTTCCTGTCAGGTGTTGACCTTCAGCAGTGGTTTCCTGTCAGGTGTCGACCTGCAGCAGTGGTTTCCTGTCAGGTGTTGACCTTCAGCAGTGGTTTCCTGTCAGGTGTTGACCTTCAGCGGTGGTTTCCTGTCAGGTGTTGACATTTAGCAGTGGTTTCCTGTCAGGTGTTGACCTTCAGCAGTGGTTTCCTGTCAGGTGTCGACCTGCAGCAGTGGTTTCCTGTCAGGTGTTGACATTTAGCAGTGGTTTCCTGTCAGGTGTTGACCTTCAGCAGTGGTTTCCTGTCAGGTGTTGACCTTCAGCAGTGGTTTCCTGTCAGGTGTTGACCTGCAGCAGTGGTTTCCTGTCAGGTGTTGACCTGCAGCAGTGGTTTCCTGTCAGGTGTTGACCTTCAGCAGTGGTTTCCTGTCAGGTGTTGACCTGCAGCAGTGGTTTCCTGTCAGGTGTTGACATTTAGCAGTGGTTTCCTGTCAGGTGTTGACATTTAGCAGTGGTTTCCTGTCAGGTGTTGACCTTTAGCAGTGGTTTCCTGTCAGGTGTTGACCTTCAGCAGTGGTTTCCTGTCAGGTGTTGACCTTCCGCAGTGGTTTCCTGTCAGGTGTTGACCTGCAGCAGTGGTTTCCTGTCAGGTGTTGACCTTCAGCAGTGGTTTCCTGCCAGGTGTTTACCTGCAGTAGTGGTTTCCTGTCAGGTGTTGACCTGCAGTGTTGGGTTTCCTGTCAGGTGTTGACCTGCAGTGTTGGGTTTCCTGTCAGGTGTTGACCTGCAGTGTTGGGTTTCCTGTCAGGTGTTGACCTGCAGTGTTGGGGTTATTGTACGACCAAAGTTGGGAACACCGATCTAAGGTGAAAAATGTAAGGTCTATAAATTCTAACACATGCTAAAATCCGGACAAAAAAACGGACAATGTAATCCATTCACTTTGATGTACAACTTTATGGGTTGATTCTGGCTGCCCTGGAACAGTGGTCAATTCCCTTGAGGTTTACTGTGACAACAAAACAAAGCAAAGAAAAAGTCATATCTCAGACTGGCCAAAATAAATAACAGATGAAGATGGCTTAAAGAACACAGTGGGTGGAGGGATGAGGTCAGGTGATTGTGGAGGCCAGGTCATCTGATGCAGCGCTCCATCACTCCCCTTCTTGGTCAAATAGACCTTACACAGCCTGGAGGTGTGTTGGGTCATTGTCCTGTTGAAAAACAAATGATAGTCCCACTAAGCGCAAACCAAATGGGATGGCGTATCGCTGCAGAATGCTCTGGTAGTCATGCTGGTTAAGTGTGCCTTGAATTCTAAATAAATACATTTACATTTACATTTAAGTCATTTAGCAGACGCTCTTATCCAGAGCGACTTACAAATTGGTGCATTCACCTTATGACATCCAGTGGAACAGTAGTGCATCTAAATCTTTTAAGGGGGAGGGGGGGTGAGAGGGATTACTTTATCCTATCCTAGGTATTCCTTAAAGAGGTGTCAGTGTCTCCAGCAAAGCACCCCCACACCATCACACCTCCTGCTCTGTGAAGCATTTATTTGGGCTGCATTTTCTGAGGCTGGTAACTCCAATGTACTTATTATGGGGTATTGAGAAATGTAAAATATGTTAATGACTTTAGATTTTTTTTAAATGGTTGCAAATAGCCAATGGGAGATGTATGCAGGGGTTGAGTCATTTGACTTAACAAATGATAATGGGGGTTTCCGTTCTTGCATTGAAGTGATCTGATTACTAGATGGATGGGAGGTCAAAGTTCAATGATGTATTGGAGAGTTGGGCTGAAGACACGTAGAGAGTCGACTGTTGGGCTGAAGACACTGTAGAGAGTAGTCGACTGTTGGGCTGAAGACACTGTAGAGAGTAGTCGACTGTTGGGTTGAAGACACTGTAGAGAGTAGTCGACTGTTGGGCTGAAGACACTGAAGAGAGTAGTCGACTGTTGGGCTGAAGACACTGTAGAGAGTATTCGACTGTTGGGCTGGAGACACTCTAGAGAGTAGTCGACTGTTGGGCTGAAGACACTGTAGAGAGTAGTCGACTGTTGGGCTGAAGACACTGTAGAGAGTAGTCGACTGTTGGGCTGAAGACACTGTAGAGAGTAGTCGACTGTTGGGCTGAAGACACTGTAGAGAGTAGTCGACTGTTGGGCTGAAGACACTGCAGAGAGTAGTCGACTGTTGGGCTGAAGACACAGCAGAGAGTAGTCGACTGTTGGGCTGAAGACACTGTAGAGAGTAGTCGACTGTTGGGCTGAAGACACTGCAGAGAGTAGTCGACTGTTGGGCTGAAGACACTGCAGAGAGTAGTCGACTGTTGGGCTGAAGACACTGTAGAGAGTAGTCGACTGTTGGGCTGAAGACACTGCAGAGAGTAGTCGACTGTTGGGCTGAAGACACTGTAGAGAGTAGTCGACTGTTGGGCTGAAGACACTGCAGAGAGTAGTCGACTGTTGGGCTGAAGACACTACAGAGAGGTGTCCCAGGTAGTGAGGGATAAAGCATGTTAAACCCATTGGTGGAAGTCGTTGTGCCTGGCAAGTGGCTTAATGAAAGGCTCCCTGGTAACAAGTTATATTTTTTGATACCAGTTGGTATTGAACACCCTCCTCTTTACATCCTTCTTCATGAAACTGATCTCAGGCAGAGGTCGACCCTCAGGTTTAATTTGCACCTTTTCCATGTTCTTCAGAGAATGAAAAGGGTACTTCAACGAAAAGTCAACAATATTTTTGGTAGAATTGGCGGCGGAAAAACTGCACACTCGAGCTGATAGCCAGCTAGCTACTGAAGATAGCCAGCTAGCTACTGACGATAGCCAGCTAGCTACTGAAGTTAGCAAGGCAAATTTAAATAAATTGCGCTAACTGGACACAAAAAGTTCTAAACCCAAGAAAACTATTTATAATCTACCTCCTCCATCTCCTGTAATTTGAGGAAACTAATTTGAATGGAATAATATCCCAAAAATATTCAACTACCACTTTTCAATCTCTATCCAATAATGTCTCCAACCCCCCAATCTTCTCAACACATAGAACCCCCCTATAATGCTCCGCAGCACAACCCCAATACAACACACCAGGTTCATTCTCTGATTCTAATCCTATAATTTGATGGACAACATGTCAGTTCATACTGCAAAAGCTTTTGATTGGTTGGGGTTCGTCCTCCAGACGTGGTCATAATTACCATGTATGTCTATTGTAGGGGGTGAGGCCTACGAGCCTCCAAGGTTTTGTATTGAAGTCAATGTTCCCCGAGGAGGACGGAAGCTGGCTGTCCTCCAGCTACACCATGGTGCTGTTGAACTTACTATAAACCTTCATTGCAAAACAACAGTGTGTCTAAATTGATTATCTGGTGAAATATGAATATATTTAGAAACTTTTGACTGGTACTGTATATGTCAACAGCGCCCAACAGTGTCGTATTTATCGTAACCATTAGAGATAAATCTTAATTGCCTCATATATTCAATAAAAACAATTGACATTTAAGATTCATTTATTGAAACCGTAATATCAACTGGTTATATCATGGAACACAATCTGTACTATCAACTGGTTATATCATGGAACACAATCTGTACTATCAACTGGTTATATCATGGAACACAATCTGTACTATCAACTGGTTATATCATGGAACACAATCTGTACTATCAACTGGTGATATTATATTCATGGAACACACTAATATCAACTGGTTATATCATGGAACACAATCTGTACTATCAACTGGTTATATTATATTCATGGAACACACTAATATCAACTGGTTATATCATGGAACACAATCTGTACTATCAACTGGTTATATCATGGAACACAATCTGTACTATCAACTGGTGATATTATATTCATGGAACACACTAATATCAACTGGTTATATCATGGAACACAATCTGTACTATCAACTGGTTATATTATATTCATGGAACACACTAATATCAACTGGTTATATCATGGAACACAATCTGTACTATCAACTGGTTATATTATATTCATGGAACACACTAATATCAACTGGTTATATCATGGAACACAATCTGTACTATCAACTGGTTATATTATATTCATGGAACACACTAATATCAACTGGATATATTATATCATGGAACACACTAATATCAACTGGTTATATTATATTCATGGAACACACTAATATCAACTGGTTATATTATATCATGGGACACACTAATATCAACTGGTTATATTATATCATGGAACACACTAATATCAACTGGTTATATTATATCATGCAACACACTAATATCAACTGGTTATATTATATCATGGAACACACTAATATCAACTGGTTATATTATATCATGGAACACACTAATATCAACTGGTTATATTATATCATGGAACACACTAATATCAACTGGTTATATTATATCATGGAACACACTAATATCAACTGGTTATATTATATCATGGAACACACTAATATCAACTGGTTATATTATATCATGGAACACACTAATATCAACTGGTTATATTATATCATGGAACACACTCTGTACTATCAACTGGTTATATTATATTCATGGAACACACTAATATCAACTGGTTATATTATATTCATGGAACACACTAATATCAACTGGTTATATTATATCATGGAACACACTAATATCAACTGGATATATTATATCATGGAACACACTAATATCAACTGGTTATATTATATCATGGAACACACTAATATCAACTGGTTATATTATATCATGCAACACACTAATATCAACTGGTTATATTATATCATGGAACACACTAATATCAACTGGTTATATTATATCATGGAACACACTCTGTAATATCAACTGGTTATATTATATCATGGAACACAATCTTTAAAAAGGCAGTAACCTCAGCAGAGGTGCTTGCTTGTTTGAGACTAGGGCTGAGCAATGGCATAGTCTTGTTTTGTTCATTTACCAGACAATACTCTCTTATTTCCCGAGCCCTTACCACAAGCAAGCCATATATTTCATAGCAAAAAAAACATGATGTAACATCACAGAATAAAATAGAGGAAAATATTTTTCTAAATGAAAAAAGTTGCCAGGGTCGAAGTGATGTGAATCTGGAACAGTTATTCTCAGATTGATTAGTTGAAAACGGGTCTTATTTTCAGTATAGGTCTACAGATGTTCAATTGAGTTTATTCTGCCTGCTCTTTAGACTTTTCTAAATGGATGAACAATTCCTCCATATTGAACACTGCATGGTGATGAGTTACAGCCAAACCATCTGGTGAGTAGACCTAGGCTTAATGATTCTGATGAAAACACTCTCTTTGTCTTCATCAAACTAATGTTTTTGCATATTTTCAGTGTGGAACCTGTCTATGTTTAGGGGAGGGGGGGGGAAACCAATTATACACAGCACTAGCAGTTTGCAAAGTAGCTTAAGCGATGCAATTATTTCGAAACTGCAGCTCTTTGTCTATTTTGAATTTGTGATAGAAATGTTGTCATTTGGCAAGGAAGGTAGATTGTGTATCTGTATCAGTTAAAGGCATTTTTTAAGCCCACCGTCCTATTCTTTTTATAGTAATTCATTTCTGTAGGCCTAAAGGGAGCTTGCGTGCGAACTTAATACATGTGTGTAGAGGGAGCGGTCGGAACGCAACAGAGAGACGCTGAGTGGAAATGGAATTTTAGGAAAAATAACTGTGACACTTGCCTTAGTTTATTTTATTTGTCCTGCAAATGTACTTATACAAATGGAACACTAGAGTCAAAGCAAATAAACATGGTCTTCAATACTAAATATTATTATTTATTGATTTTTTTTAAATGGGGGAGGGGTTGACGTCTGATTATTCATACCCATCCTACCGCTGGGCTATAAAGGCATGTTACATTGTACAAATCAGCTACAGCGCTGGCGCCTGACAGATACGAAGGAGTTGTGATAAAGGCAGACCAGGCAGCCTCTCGAGCATTAATTTATATTGACCTTTAAAGATCAACATGAGTCACAAATGGCACCGTATTCCCTTCAGCCATATGGGCCCTGGTTAAACGTAGTACACTGTATAGTGAACAGGAAGCCATTTGGGACACGCGGGCTGTTTTAAAGCCTCACAAAGGATCCATCTCGTGACTAAGCATAATGTTTCCATTTGAACGTGTTCTAGTACATACCTAGATTACCTTATCGGAAGAGCTAGTATGGCTC
>NC_088399.1:95246132-95261132 GCF_034236695.1 Oncorhynchus nerka | reverse complement strand
ACTACAGAGACACACAGTACCTACTACAGAGACCTACAGTATACTACAGAGACCTACTGTATACTACAGAGACCTACAGTATACTACAGAGACACACAGTATACTACAGAGACCTACAGTATACTACAGAGACCTACTGTATACTACAGAGACCTACAGTATACTACAGAGACCTACAGTATACTACAGAGACCTACAGTATACTAGAGACCTACAGTATACTAGAGACCTACTGTATACCACAGAGACCTACTGTATACTACAGAGACCTACAGTATACTACAGAGACCTACAGTATACTACAGAGACCTACAGTATACCACAGAGACCTACAGTATACTACAGAGACCTACAGTATACTACAGAGACCTACAGTATACACTACAGAGACCTACAGTATACTACAGAGACATACAGTATACTACAGAGACCTACAGTATACTACAGAGACCTACTGTATACTACAGAGACCTACAGTATACTACAGAGACCTACAGTATACTACAGAGACACAAAGTATACTACAGACACCTACAGTATACTACAGAGACCTACAGTATACTACAGAGACCTACAGTATACTACAGAGACCTACTGTATACCACAGAGACCTACAGTATACTACAGAGACCTACAGTATACTACAGAGACCTACAGTATACTACAGTGACCTACAGTATACTACAGAGACCTACTGTATACTACAGAGACCTACTGTATACTACAGAGACCTACAGTATACTACAGAGACCTACAGTATACCAGAGACCTACAGTATACTACAGAGACCTACAGTATACTACAGAGACCTACAGTATACCACAGAGACCTACAGTATACTAGAGACCTACAGTATACTAGAGACCTACTGTATACCACAGAGACCTACTCTATACTACAGAGACCTACTGTATACTACAGAGACCTACAGTATACTACAGAGACCTACAGTATACTACAGAGACCTACAGTATACTAGAGACCTACAGTATACTAGAGACCTACTGTATACCACAGAGACCTACTGTATACTACAGAGACCTACTGTATACTACAGAGACCTACAGTATACTACAGAGACCTACAGTATACCACAGAGACCTACAGTATACTACAGAGACCTACAGTACACTACAGAGACCTACAGTATACTACAGAGACATACAGTATACTACAGAGACCTACAGTATACTACAGAGACCTACTGTATACTACAGAGACCTACAGTATACTACAGAGACCTACAGTATACTACAGAGACCTACAGTATACTACAGACACCTACAGTAGACACCTACAGTATACTACAGAGACCTACAGTATACTACAGAGACCTACTGTATACCACAGAGACCTACAGTATACTACAGAGACCTACAGTATACTACAGAGACCTACAGTATACTACAGTGACCTACAGTATACTACAGAGACCTACTGTATACTACAGAGACCTACTGTATACTACAGAGACCTACAGTATACTACAGAGACCTACAGTATACCACAGAGACCTACAGTATACTACAGAGACCTACAGTATACTACAGAGACCTACAGTATACCACAGAGACCTACTGTATACTACAGAGACACACAGTATACTACAGAGACGTACTGTATACTACAGAGACCTACAGTATACTACAGAGACCTACAGTATACTACAGAGACCTACTGTATACTACAGAGACCTACAGTATACTACAGAGACACACAGTATACTACAGAGACCTACAGTATACTACAGAGACCTACTGTATACTACAGAGACCTACAGTATACTACAGAGACACACAGTATACTACAGAGACCTACAGTATACTACAGAGACCTACTGTATACTACAGAGACCTACAGTATACTACAGAGACCTACAGTATACTACAGAGACCTACAGTATACTAGAGACCTACAGTATACTAGAGACCTACTGTATACCACAGAGACCTACTGTATACTACAGAGACCTACTGTATACTACAGAGACCTACAGTATACTACAGAGACCTACAGTATACTACAGAGACCTACAGTATACCACAGAGACCTACAGTATACTACAGAGACCTACAGTACACTACAGAGACCTACAGTATACTACAGAGACATACAGTATACTACAGAGACCTACAGTATACTACAGAGACCTACTGTATACTACAGAGACCTACAGTATACTACAGAGACCTACAGTATACTACAGAGACACAAAGTATACTACAGACACCTACAGTATACTACAGAGACCTACAGTATACTACAGAGACCTACAGTATACTACAGAGACCTACTGTATACCACAGAGACCTACAGTATACTACAGAGACCTACAGTATACTACAGAGACCTACAGTATACTACAGTGACCTACAGTATACTACAGAGACCTACTGTATACTACAGAGACCTACTGTATACTACAGAGACCTACAGTATACTACAGAGACCTACAGTATACCACAGAGACCTACAGTATACTACAGAGACCTACAGTATACTACAGAGACCTACAGTATACCACAGAGACCTACAGTATACTAGAGACCTACAGTATACTAGAGACCTACTGTATACCACAGAGACCTACTCTATACTACAGAGACCTACTGTATACTACAGAGACCTACAGTATACTACAGAGACCTACAGTATACTACAGAGACCTACAGTATACCACAGATACCTACTGTATACTACAGAGACCTACAGTATACTACAGAGACCTACTGTATACTACAGAGACCTACAGTATACTACAGAGACCTACTGTATACTACAGAGACATACAGTATACTACATAGACCTACTGTATACTACAGAGTCCTACTGTATACTACAAAGACCTACTGTATACTACAGAGACACGCAGTATACTACAGAGACCTACTGTATACTACAGAGACCTACAGTATACCACAGAGACCTACTGTATACTACAGAGACACACAGTATACTACAGAGACGTACTGTATACTACAGAGACCTACAGTATACTACAGAGACCTACAGTATACTACAGAGACCTACTGTATACTACAGAGACCTACAGTATACTACAGAGACACACAGTATACTACAGAGACCTACAGTATACTACAGAGACCTACTGTATACTACAGAGACCTACAGTATACTACAGAGACACACAGTATACTACAGAGACCTACAGTATACTACAGAGACCTACTGTATACTACAGAGACCTACAGTATACTACAGAGACCTACAGTATACTACAGAGACCTACAGTATACTAGAGACCTACAGTATACTAGAGACCTACTGTATACCACAGAGACCTACTGTATACTACAGAGACCTACTGTATACTACAGAGACCTACAGTATACTACAGAGACCTACAGTATACTACAGAGACCTACAGTATACCACAGAGACCTACAGTATACTACAGAGACCTACAGTACACTACAGAGACCTACAGTATACTACAGAGACATACAGTATACTACAGAGACCTACAGTATACTACAGAGACCTACTGTATACTACAGAGACCTACAGTATACTACAGAGACCTACAGTATACTACAGAGACACAAAGTATACTACAGACACCTACAGTATACTACAGAGACCTACAGTATACTACAGAGACCTACAGTATACTACAGAGACCTACTGTATACCACAGAGACCTACAGTATACTACAGAGACCTACAGTATACTACAGAGACCTACAGTATACTACAGTGACCTACAGTATACTACAGAGACCTACTGTATACTACAGAGACCTACTGTATACTACAGAGACCTACAGTATACTACAGAGACCTACAGTATACCACAGAGACCTACAGTATACTACAGAGACCTACAGTATACTACAGAGACCTACAGTATACCACAGAGACCTACAGTATACTAGAGACCTACAGTATACTAGAGACCTACTGTATACCACAGAGACCTACTCTATACTACAGAGACCTACTGTATACTACAGAGACCTACAGTATACTACAGAGACCTACAGTATACTACAGAGACCTACAGTATACTAGAGACCTACAGTATACTAGAGACCTACTGTATACCACAGAGACCTACTGTATACTACAGAGACCTACTGTATACTACAGAGACCTACAGTATACTACAGAGACCTACAGTATACCACAGAGACCTACAGTATACTACAGAGACCTACAGTACACTACAGAGACCTACAGTATACTACAGAGACATACAGTATACTACAGAGACCTACAGTATACTACAGAGACCTACTGTATACTACAGAGACCTACAGTATACTACAGAGACCTACAGTATACTACAGAGACACAAAGTATACTACAGACACCTACAGTATACTACAGAGACCTACAGTATACTACAGAGACCTACAGTATACTACAGACACCTACAGTAGACACCTACAGTATACTACAGAGACCTACAGTATACTACAGAGACCTACTGTATACCACAGAGACCTACAGTATACTACAGAGACCTACAGTATACTACAGAGACCTACAGTATACTACAGTGACCTACAGTATACTACAGAGACCTACTGTATACTACAGAGACCTACTGTATACTACAGAGACCTACAGTATACTACAGAGACCTACAGTATACCACAGAGACCTACAGTATACTACAGAGACCTACAGTATACTACAGAGACCTACAGTATACTACAGTGACCTACAGTATACTACAGAGACCTACTGTATACTACAGAGACCTACTGTATACTACAGAGACCTACATTATACTACAGAGACCTACAGTATACCACAGAGACCTACTGTATACTACAGAGACCTACAGTATACTACAGAGACCTACAGTATACCACAGAGACCTACAGTATACTAGAGACCTACAGTATACTAGAGACCTACTGTATACCACAGAGACCTACTGTATACTACAGAGACCTACTGTATACTACAGAGACCTACAGTATACTACAGAGACCTACAGTATACTACAGAGACCTACAGTATACTAGAGACCTACAGTATACTAGAGACCTACTGTATACCACAGAGACCTACTGTATACTACAGAGACCTACTGTATACTACAGAGACCTACAGTATACTACAGAGACCTACAGTATACTACAGAGACCTACAGTATACCACAGAGACCTACAGTATACTACAGAGACCTACAGTACACTACAGAGACCTACAGTATACTACAGAGACATACAGTATACTACAGAGACCTACAGTATACTACAGAGACCTACTGTATACTACAGAGACCTACAGTATACTACCGAGACCTACAGTATACTACAGAGACACAAAGTATACTACAGACACCTACAGTATACTACAGAGACCTACAGTATACTACAGAGACCTACAGTATACTACAGACCTACAGTATACTACAGAGACCTACAGTATACTACAGAGACCTACAGTATACCACAGAGACCTACAGTACAGAGACCTACAGTATACTACAGAGACCTACTGTATACCACAGAGACCTACAGTATACTACAGAGACCTACAGTACACTACAGAGACCTACAGTATACTACAGAGACCTACTGTATACCACAGAGACCTACAGTATACTACAGAGACCTACAGTATACTACAGAGACCTACAGTATACTACAGAGACCTACAGTATACTACAGTGACCTACAGTATACTACAGAGACCTACTGTATACTACAGAGACCTACTGTATACTACAGAGACCTACAGTATACTACAGAGACCTACAGTATACCACAGAGACCTACAGTATACTACAGAGACCTACAGTATACTACAGAGACCTACAGTATACCACAGAGACCTACAGTATACTAGAGACCTACAGTATACTAGAGACCTACTGTATACCACAGAGACCTACTGTATACTACAGAGACCTACTGTATACTACAGAGACCTACAGTATACTACAGAGACCTACAGTATACTACAGAGACCTACAGTATACAACAGAGACCTACAGTATACTACATAGACCTACAGTATACTACAGAGACCTACAGTATACTACAGAGTCATACAGTATACTACAGAGACCTACTGTATACTACAGAGACCTACAGTATACTACAGAGACCTACAGTATACTACAGAGACACAAAGTATACTACAGACACCTACAGTATACTACAGAGACCTACAGTATACTACAGAGACCTACAGTATACTACAGACACCTACAGTAGACACCTACAGTATACTACAGAGACCTACAGTATACTACAGAGACCTACAGTATACCACAGAGACCTACAGTATACTACAGAGACCTACAGTATACCACAGAGACCTACAGTATACCACAGAGACCTACAGTATACCACAGAGACCTACATTATACTACAGAGACCTACAGTATACTACAGGGACCTACAGTATACTACAGAGACCTACAGTATACTACAGAGACCTACAGTATACTACAGAGACCTACTGTATACTACAGAGACCTACAGTATACTACATAGACCTACAGTATACTACAGAGACCTACAGTATACTACAGAGACCTACAGTATACTGCAGAGACCTACAGTATACTACAGAGACCTACAGTATACTAGAGACCTACAGTATACTACAGAGACCTACTGTATACTACAGAGACCTACAGTATACTACAGAGGCCTACAGTATACTACAGAGACCTACAGTATACTACAGAGACCTACTGTATACCACAGAGACCTACAGTATACTACAGAGACCTACAGTATACTACAGAGACATAGAGTATACTACAGAGACCTACATTATACTACAGAGACCTACAGTATACTACAGAGACCTACAGTATACTACAGAGACACAAAGTATACTACAGAGACCTACAGTATACTACAGAGACCTACAGTATACTACAGAGACCTACAGTATACTACAGAGACCTACTGTATACCACAGAGACCTACAGTATGCTACAGAGACCTACAGTATACTACAGAGACCTACAGTATACTACAGAGACCTACAGTATACCACAGAGACCTACAGTATACTACAGAGACCTACAGTATACTACAGAGACCTACAGTATACTACAGAGACCTACTATATACAACAGAGACCTACAGTATACTACAGAGACCTACAGTATACTACAGAGACCAACTGTATACTACAGAGACCTACAGTATACTACAGAGACCTACAGTATACTACAGAGACCTACAGTATACCACAGAGACCTACTGTATGCTACAGAGACACAAAGTATACTACAGACACCTACAGTATACTACAGAGACCTACAGTATACTACAGAGACCTATTGTATACTACAGAGACCTACAGTAGACACCTACAGTATACTACAGAGACCTACAGTATACTACAGAGACCTACTGTATACTACAGAGACCTACAGTATACTACAGAGACCTACTGTATACTACAGAGACCTACAGTATACCACAGAGACCTACAGTATACTACAGAGACCTACAGTATACCACAGAGACCTACTGTATACTACAGATACCTACAGTATACTACAGAGACCTACAGTATACTACAGAGACCTACAGTATACTACAGAGACCTACAGTATACTACAGTGACCTACAGTATACTACAGAGACCTACTGTATACTACAGAGACCTACAGTATACTACAGAGACCTACAGTATACTACAGAGACCTACAGTATACCACAGAGACCTACAGTATACTACAGAGACCTACAGTATACTACAGAGACCTACAGTAGAAACCTACAGTATACTACAGAGACCTACAGTATACTACAGAGACCTACAGTATACCACAGAGACCTACAGTATACTACAGATACCTACAGTATACTACAGAGACCTACAGTATACTACAGTATACCACAGAGACCTACAGTATACTACAGAGACCTACATTATACTACAGAGACCTACAGTATACTACAGGGACCTACAGTATACTACAGAGACCTACAGTATACTACAGAGACCTACAGTATACTACAGAGACCTACAGTATACTACAGAGACCTACAGTAGAAACCTACAGTATACTACAGAGACCTACAGTATACTACAGAGACCTACAGTATACCACAGAGACCTACAGTATACTACAGAGACCTACAGTATACCACAGAGACCTACAGTATACCACAGAGACCTACAGTATACTACAGAGACCTACATTATACTACAGAGACCTACAGTATACTACAGGGACCTACAGTATACTACAGAGACCTACAGTATACTACAGAGACCTACAGTATACTACAGAGACCTACAGTATACTACAGAGACCTACTGTATACTACAGAGACCTACAGTATACTACAGAGACCTACAGTATACTACATAGACCTACAGTATACTACAGAGACCTACAATATACTACAGAGACCTACAGTATACTACAGAGACCTACAGTATACTACAGAGACCTACAGTATACTACAGAGACCTACAGTATACCACAGAGACCTACAGTATACTACAGAGACCTACAGTATACTACAGAGACCTACAGTAGAAACCTACAGTATACTACAGAGACCTACAGTATACTACAGAGACCTACAGTATACCACAGAGACCTACAGTATACTACAGAGACCTACAGTATACTACAGAGACCTACTGTATACTACAGAGACCTACAGTATACTACAGAGACCTACAGTATACTACAGTGACCTACAGTAGAAACCTACAGTATACTACAGAGACCTACAGTATACTACAGAGACCTACTGTATACTACAGAGACCTACAGTATACTACAGAGACCTACAGTATACTACAGAGACCTACAGTATACTACAGAGACCTACAATATACCACAGAGACCTACAGTATACCACAGAGACCTACAGTATACTACAGAGACCTACAGTATACTACAGAGACCTACAGTATACTACAGAGACCTACAGTATACTACAGAGACCTACAGTATACTACAGAGACCTACAGTATACTACAGAGACCTACAGTATACCACAGAGACCTACAGTATACTACAGAGACCTACAGTATACCACAGAGACCTACTGTATACTACAGAGACCTACAGTATACCACAGAGACCTACTGTATACCACAAAGACCTACAGTATACTACAGAGACCTACAGTATACTACAGAGACCTACAGTAGAAACCTACAGTATACTACAGAGACCTACAGTATACTACAGAGACCTACAGTATACCACAGAGACCTACAGTATACTACAGAGACCTACAGTATACCACAGAGAACTACAGTATACCACAGAGACCTACAGTATACTACAGAGACCTACATTATACTACAGAGACCTACAGTATACTACAGGGACCTACAGTATACTACAGAGACCTACAGTATACTACAGAGACCTACAGTATACTACAGAGACCTACAGTATACTACAGAGACCTACTGTATACTACAGAGACCTACAGTATACTACAGAGACCTACAGTATACTACATAGACCTACAGTATACTACAGAGACCTACAATATACTACAGAGACCTACAGTATACTACAGAGACCTACAGTATACTACAGAGACCTACAGTATACTACAGAGACCTACAGTATACCACAGAGACCTACAGTATACTACAGAGACCTACAGTATACTACAGAGACCTACAGTAGAAACCTACAGTATACTACAGAGACCTACAGTATACTACAGAGACCTACAGTATACCACAGAGACCTACAGTATACTACAGAGACCTACAGTATACCACAGAGACCTACAGTATACCAGAGACCTACAGTATACCACAGAGACCTACAGTATACTACAGAGACCTACAGTATACTACAGAGACCTACAGTATACTACAGAGACCTACAGTATACTACAGAGACCTACAGTATACTACAGAGACCTACAGTATACTACAGAGACCTACTGTATACTACAGAGACCTACAGTATACTACAGAGACCTACAGTATACTACATAGACCTACA
Organism: Oncorhynchus nerka; assembly: GCF_034236695.1. Classification (NCBI taxonomy): domain Eukaryota; kingdom Metazoa; phylum Chordata; class Actinopteri; order Salmoniformes; family Salmonidae; genus Oncorhynchus; species Oncorhynchus nerka. The sequence goes on along the minus strand of NC_088399.1, from coordinate 95,251,189 downwards.
GTATACTACAGAGTCCTACAATATACTACAGAGACCTACAGTATACTACAGAGACCTACAGTATACTACAGAGACCTACAGTATACTACAGAGACCTACTGTATACTACAGAGACCTACAGTATACTACAGAGACCTACAGTATACTACAGAGACCTACAGTATACTACAGAGAACTACTGTATACTACAGAGACCTACAGTATACTACAGAGACCTACAGTATACTACAGAGACCTACAGTATACTACAGAGACCTACTGTATACCACAGAGACCTACAGTATGCTACAGAGACCTACAGTATACTACAGAGACCTACAGTATACTACAGAGACCTACAATATACTACAGAGACATACAGTATACCACAGAGACCTACAGTATACTACAGAGACCTACAGTATACTACAGAGACCTACAGTATACTACAGAGACCTACTATATACAACAGAGACCTACAGTATACTACAGAGACCTACAGTATACTACAGAGACCAACTGTATACTACAGAGACCTACAGTATACTACAGAGACCTACAGTATACTACAGAGACCTACAGTATACCACAGAGACCTACTGTATGCTACAGAGACCTACAGTATACTACAGAGACCTACAGTATACTACAGAGACCTACAGTATACCACAGAGACCTACAGTATACTACAGAGACACACAGTATACTACAGAGACCTACAGTATACTACAGATACCTACAGTATACTACAGAGACCTACAGTATACCACAGAGACCTACTGTATACTACAGAGACCTACAGTATACTACAGAGACCTACAGTATACTACAGAGACCTACAGTATACTACAGAGACCTACAATATACTACAGAGACATACAGTATACCACAGAGACCTACAGTATACTACAGAGACCTACAGTATACTACAGAGACCTACAGTATACTACAGAGACCTACAGTATACTACAGAGACCTACAGTATACTACAGAGACCTACAGTATACTACAGAGACCTACAGTATACTACAGAGACCTACAGTATACTACAGAGACCTACAGTATACCACAGAGACCTACAGTATACCACAGAGACCTACAGTATACCACAGAGACCTACTGTATACTACAGAGACCTACAGTATACCACAGAGACCTACTGTATACTACAGAGACCTACAGTATACTACAGAGACCTACAGTATACTACAGAGACCTACATGTTGGGATTGCACACAATTTTCAACAATATTCAGCAAGTAACCCAACAATAATTCTTCAGTCCTCTTGTCAACACCTGGCTGATCTCGTGTGTGTGTGTGACTGACAACGTAACTAGCTAGATAGCTATCTGACCCATATTACCGGCACAACATTTTATCTTCCTATATCGGATAGCCGGGATTGCATTTTCTATTCATAAATGATGTCGAAGGCCGTTCTAAAAGAACCCGCGTGTATCGTCAACCATTTGTTTACACGTTGTTCAGTCGTGTTACCTCGTTGGCTAGCTAGCTACCTTTACCGGCATGGAAAGAAAGGAACAGGTTGCAGGTCCAATCTCACGTTCTTTAACCTTTTGTTTAAAAAAATGCAAAATGGTGAAATTGAGGCTTAGCTAATCAAATCAAATCAAATGTATTGACATAGCCCTTCGTACATCAGCTGATATCTCAAAGTGCTGTACAGAAACCCAGCTTAAAACCCCAAACAGCAAGCAATGCAGGTGTAGAAGCACAGTGGCTAGGAAAAACTCCCTAATGGGAATCATAATAAATAAAAATACAAATATCGTAAGAATATTCTTTGCAACGTTAAGAGAATTTCCTATGCCACCTAACTTATACATTGTTTGAATGGCATCACAACTAAGCATATTTAGTTTCTTATAGCATATCCACACTGTTCCCACAATCGAATGAAATGTTCTTGGAACCAGAAACATCAAAGGACTGTTTTGTGAACCCTGATACAAACACTATCTGATTGTCAGCATAACTGAACCGTTTTTTTGTGTTTTGGGAACCTATCTCTTGTCTTAAACCCACAATGTCCCCACAAACCTAAAGAAACATTCTGGTAACCTTAAAAGAACAGACACAATGTGTTCTGGGAGTTATATTGCACCCTAAAATAAACATTCTAGAATCCTCCACACAACTGGACGGTTTTTGTGTTTTTGTCTTTCGTAACGTCCGAACAATGTTTTCGTCAAACTTTTCCAACAACCTAATGAAACATTCTGGGAACCTTTAAAGAACAAATGAAATGTGTTCTAGGAACATTCTAGGAACCTTTAAAGAACAAATGAAATGTGTTCTAGGAACATTCTAGGAACCTTTAAAGAACAAATGAAATGTGTTCTAGGAACATTCTAGGAACCTTTAAAGAACAAATGAAATGTGTTATAGGAACATTCTAGGAACCTTTAAAGAACAAATGAAATGTGTTCTAGGAACATTCTAGGAACCTTTAAAAGAACAAATGAAATGTGTTCTAGGAACATTCTAGGAACCTTTAATAAAGAACAAATGAAATGTGTTCTAGGAACATTCTAGGAACCTTTAAAGAACAAATGAAATGTGTTCTAGGAACATTCTAGGAACCTTTAAAGAACAAATGAAATGTGTTCTAGAAACATTCTAGGAACCTTTAAAGAACAAATGAAATGTGTTCTAGGAACATTCTAGGAACCTTTAAAGAACAAATGAAATGTGTTCTAGGAACATTCTAGGAACCTTTAAAGAACAAATGAAATGTGTTCTAGGAACATTCTAGGAACCTTTAAAGAACAAATGAAATGTGTTCTAGGAACATTCTAGGAACCTTTAAAGAACAAATGAAATGTGTTCTAGGAACATTCTAGGAACCTTTAAAGAACAAATGAAATGTGTTCTAGGAACATTCTAGGAACCTTTAAAAGAACAAATGAAATGTGTTCTAGGAACATTCTAGGAACCTTTAATAAAGAACAAATGAAATGTGTTCTAGGAACATTCTAGGAACCTTTAAAGAACAAATGAAATGTGTTCTAGGAACATTCTAGGAACCTTTAAAGAACAAATGAAATGTGTTCTAGAAACATTCTAGGAACCTTTAAAGAACAAATGAAATGTGTTCTAGGAACATTCTAGGAACCTTTAAAGAACAAATGAAATGTGTTCTAGGAACATTCTAGGAACCTTTAAAGAACAAATGAAATGTGTTCTAAGAACATTCTTGCAAGATACGGGGAATATTCTTCATAGTATAAAAGAATTAAAATAAATAAATAATAATATAAAATAATGCCACGCAATTCTAAGCCAATCTTATCTGCTAAATGAACTAGTGTAGTACTCAGCCATATGAAACAGCCAGATCAGGACCTAACACGAGGACAACTCAGAGTATGCTGTTCTGTTCTTCTGAAATAGACTACATTTTCTTCATATCATGTTTCTTTAGACCTGTCTAAAATAAATAATGGATTTATTGTGCCGGTGTAGACTATATTACATGGAGTTATTCGACCTATTCAAATGGAGATGTACCAAAGTTCTGCATCACTGGCTTGTAGGCTGTGTGTGGAAGGCAGGAGATGCTAAATGTGTTTATATTAACTAAAGGTAAATTGCGTGTCATCATCACAAACCTGACGTTTTTTTTTTTAAAGAGACAGGGTACAGTTTTCAATGTAATGCATCTTCATAGGAAAATAGTGCAATATTCCACAAATGACCTTGTCATTTCAAAGACGGAAATATTCACATCAACGTTCTACCTTTTATGATACAACTGTCTTTACAGTGTTACATATTAGTTTCTAGGACTCAACATGTGTTTCTGAAGTAGATATAATTCATACAGGTCCAATATAGTCTGCGTTTCAGTTAAACAAGTCTTGTTTTCTGGTGCTCCTACATTTTATGTCGGTGCTCCTAACTTTTATGTCAGTGCTCCTAACTTTTATGTCGGTGCTCCTAACTTTTATGTCGGTGCTCCTAACTTTTATGTCGGTGCTCCCACCTGTCTTATGTTGGAAGCACCAGTGCTAACAATTGTTTTTTAAAATGTATTTACAGCCCTGTGCACCCATGTACACACACACACACACACACACACACACACACACACACACACACACACACACACACACACACACACACACATTCACACAGATGATCAGTGGAGTGTGCCAAACCATGTCGCAAAAGACAGGCCATGTTTTTTCAAAAACAAATATCAAATCGTCGATGGCGATTAAATATGAATAAGTCCTGCTCAGGAATATGATTTAAAAGGCCCTGCCTGGAAAGTGTCTGATTGGTCTTCTTCATGTGCATTTCGTGGATGAACATGACTGACAAAGATGCAGGTGTGTGTCAGTCTACTGATTAGTGCTGCCAACTCACTGATCTGCTTCCACGTGTTTCTCATTAAGCTATGAGCTGTGACTCTCTATAAACAGGTGTGTTTAGTGCTGTGACTCTCTATAAACAGGTGTGTTTAGTTTAGTGCTGTGACTCTCTATAAACAGGTGTGTTTAGTGCTGTGACTCTCTATAAACAGGTGTGTTTAGTTTAGTGCTGTGACTCTCTATAAACAGGTGTGTTTAGTGCTGTGACTCTCTATAAACAGGTGTGTTTAGTTTAGTGCTGTGACTCTCTATAAACAGGTGTGTTTAGTGCTGTGACTCTCTATAAACAGGTGTGTTTAGTGCTGTGACTCTCTATAAACAGGTGTGTTTAGTTTAGTGTGTTTAGTTTAGTGCTGTGACTCTCTATAAACAGGTGTGTTTAGTGCTGTGACTCTCTATAAACAGGTGTGTTTAGTTTAGTGCTGTGACTCTCTATAAACAGGTGTGTTTAGTGCTGTGACTCTCTATAAACAGGTGTGTTTAGTTTAGTGCTGTGACTCTCTATAAACAGGTGTGTTTAGTTTAGTGCTGTGACTCTCTATAAACAGGTGTGTTTAGTGATGTGACTCTCTATAAACAGGTGTGTTTAGTTTAGTGCTGTGACTCTCTATAAACAGGTGTGTTTAGTTTAGTGCTGTGACTCTCTATAAACAGGTGTGTTTAGTGCTGTGACTCTCTA
>NC_088399.1:95238632-95241132 GCF_034236695.1 Oncorhynchus nerka | reverse complement strand
CAAAGGTTCTCTCAGCAGCCTCCACTGGGCATAACCATCTGCCTCTGGTTCCAAAGATCCTCTCAGTAGCCTCCACTGGACATAACCATCTGCCTCTGGTTCCAAAGGTCCTCTCAGCAGCCTCCACTGGGCATAACCATCTGCCTCTGGTTCCAAAGGTCCTCTCAGCAGCCTCCACTGGGCATAACCATCTGCCTCTGGTTCCAAAGGTCCTCTCAGCAGCCTCCACTGGGCGTAACCATCTGCCTCTGGTTCCAAAGATCCTCTCAGCAGCCTCCACTGGGCATAACCATCTGCCTCTGGTTCCAAAGGTCCTCTCAGCAGCCTCCACTGGGCATAACCATCTGCCTCTGGTTCCAAAGGTCCTCTCAGCAGCCTCCACTGGGCATAACCATCTGCCTCTGGTTCCAAATGTTGCATGTTCAAATCCAGCGACGGAAATATTTTTTGTTTTAAGTCCCAAACCTTAACTTAACTTACTCTAACCATTCACAGTTAATTCCGAAACATAACCTTAAACACTTCGCAATTTGATCTTTTCAACAACTTCGAAATTTGATGTGTTGAGAAAAGTGAATGAACGTCTAATTCTGACATGAGACTGTGAGAGCTGGTTGAATACAGGACACATCTTATTCAGGAACACAATGTGTTGTCTCTAATAAACACTTCAACTGTGATATAACACCTTTGCTTTTCACTCTCTCTTCAACACCAGACAGGAGAATATAGACCCTCTATTCTTCTTAGAGAGAACCCAGTTCCCTCATCTGTGTGTCATAAATGGGTCCACAGAGGCCTATGGGTTGGGGCTATCATTGTGGATCAGTGGATTATCTTTTTTGCTGAGAACACACACACACTCGTGCGCGCACACACACACACACACACACACGCACGCACACACACACACACACACACACACACACACACACACACACACACACACACACACACACACACACACACACACACACACACACACACACACACACACACACACACACACACACACACACACACACACACACACACACACACACATACAGTGGGGCAAACAAGTATTTAGTCAGCCACCAATTGTGCAAGTTCTCCCACTTAAAAAAGATGAGAGAGGCCTGTAATTTTCATCATAGGTACACTTCAACTATGAAAAAAAAAATCCAGAAAATCACATTGTTGGATTTTTAATGAATTTATTTTCAAATTACGCCCACAACCGTAAGGCTCTCCAGAGGGTAGTGAGGTCTGCACAACGCATCACCGGGGGCAAACTACCTGTCCTCCAGGACACCTACAACACCTGATGTCACAGGAAGGCCAAAAAATCATCAAGGACAACAACCACCCGAGCCACTGCCTGTTCACCCCGCTATCATCCAGAAGGCGAGGTCAGTACAGGTGCATCAAAGCTGGGACAGAGAGACTGAAAAACAGCTTCTATCTCAAGGCCATCAGACTGTTTAACAGCCACCACTAGCACATAGAGGAGGCTGCCTACCTAAATTCTCAATATCATTGGCCACTTTAATAAATTCACTTTAAAAAATGCCACTTTAATAAATGGATCACTAGTCACTTTAATAATGTTTACATACCCTACATTACTCATCTCATATGTGTATATACTGTACTCTATACCATCTACTGCATCTTGCCTATGCTGCTCGGCCATCGCTCATCCATATATTTATATGTACATATTCATCCCTTTAGATTTGTGTGTATCAGGTAGTTGTTGTGGAATTGTTAGATATTACTTGTTAGATATTACTGCACTGTCTGAGCCAGAACTAAAAGCACAAGCATTTCACTCCACTCACAATAACATCTGCTAACCATGTGACCATTAATATCTGCTAACCATGTGACCATTAACATCTGCTAACCATGTGACCAATAACATCTGCTAACCATGTGACCAATAACATCTGTTAACCATGTGACCATTAACATCTGCTAACCATGTGACCATTAACATCTGCTAACCATGTGACCAATAACATCTGCTAACCATGTGACCAATAACATCTGTTAACCATGTGACCATTAACATCTGCTAACCATGTGTATGTGACCAATAACATCTGCTAACCATGTGTATGTGACCAATAACATCTGCTAACCATGTGTATGTGACCAATAACATCTGCTAACCACGTGTATATGACCATTAACATCTGTTAACCATGTGACCATTAACATCTGCTAACCATGTGTATGTGACCAATAACATCTGCTAACCACGTGTATGTGACCAATAACATCTGCTAACCATGTGTATGTGACCAATAACATCTGCTAACCACGTGTATACATTTAACATTTAAGTCATTTAGCAGACGCTCTTATCCAGAGCGACTTACAAATTGGTGCATTCACCTTATGACCTCCAGTGGAACAGTAGTGCATCTAAGTCTTTTCAGGGGGAGGGGGGGTGAGAGGGATTACTTTATCCTATCCTAGGTATTCCTTAAAGAGGTGGGGTTTCAGGTGTCTC
>NC_088399.1:95211132-95233632 GCF_034236695.1 Oncorhynchus nerka | reverse complement strand
AATTAGTTGGTAACATAGGTAAGATGTTTTATATTCATCATATGTTTGTAAGTTACTTCTCATCAGAATGTGTTTGTATAATACTGTGGCCGGGTTGCAGTACCTGTTCTATGTCAAGACTAAGTTACTTGGGCCGGAGAGAGGGGAGAGGTCAAGCGTGTATCTCTTGGCTCCACAATGTCTGTGTGCCAGTCAGTGTGTCTCTGTGATCTTGTCAAGATAGGATGGATTTGATATATGCCTGTTGATATGGAGGATTTGTTTATGGTTCTGAGTTTGAGAAAATAACATAGTTTAGGAGACAAAGCTGAAAGATAAATTATGCCGATGCTGTCTCACTATGTGTGTCTTTGCTATAAAAGGATCTCAGTTGCAATGTGTAAGGGACTCTCAGAGAATTCATTGATAGACACTGAATTGATCTGAGAGTCACAGGGTTGTGATAGAGCTCATATAATTAAAGATGTGATAACTAACTCTGACTTGTGTGGTGGTTTGCTCTCATGATTTGGTAAATAGAGGAAATTTCCACGACACACTCTCCCCACACACACACACACACATACACACACACACACACACATGCACACACACAAAGCAGATGGTGAAAGACCTCCTTTCTGTTAACACTTTCCTGCATGTTTCTGTCCTCACCTCACCCGCTCAACATCTCCCCTTCCCCCCTCTTTCTCTCTCCTCTTTCGTCTGTCCTCTTCCTCTCCCCTCTGTCCTCTTCCTCTCCCCTCTGTCCTATTCCTCCCCCCTCTGTCCTATTCCTCCCCCCTCTGTCCTCTTCCTCCCCCCTCTGTCCTCTTCCTCCCCCCTCTGTCCCCTTCCCTTCTCTTCCCCCGTTCCTTATCCCTCTTCAAGCAATCAACCAAATCTATTTATAAAGCCCTTCTTACATCAGCTGATGTCACAAAAGTGCTTATACAGAAACCCAGCCTAAAACCCCAAACAGCAAGCGATGCAGATGTAGAAGCACGTTAGCTAGGAAAAACTCCCTAGAATGGGCCGGAACCTAGGAAGAAACCTAGAGAGGAACCAGGCTATGAGGGGCGGGTCTGAGGGGTGGCTGTGACGGGTGGAGAATGTAAGAGTACATGGCCAATTAGGACCATATTGTTCTTCAAGATGTTCAAACGTTCATAGATGACCAGCAGGGCCAAATAATAATCACAGTGGTTATAGAGGGTGCAACAGGTCAGCACCTCAGGAGTAAATGTCAGTTGGAATTTCATAGATGAGCATTCAGAGGTCGAGACAGCAGGTGCGTAGAGACGGAGAGGGAGAGGAATGGAGAGAAAGAGAGTGGGTCGGAAACAGCAGGTACGGGACAAGGTAGCATGTCTGGTGAACAGGTCAGGGTCCCTAGCTGCAGACAGAACAGCAGAAACTGGATCAACAGCAGGAGCAAGGAGACTGGGGACAGCCAGGAGTTGTCAGGCCAGGTAGTCATGAGGCATGGCTCTAGGGCTCAGGTCCCCTGGGAGGGGAGAGTGAAAGAGAGAGAGAAAGAGAGAGATGGGATAATTAGAGGGAGCATACTTAAGATCACACATTAGATAAGACAGGAGAATTACACCAGATAGGACAGACTGACCCTAGACACCCGGCACATAGACAATTGCAGCATAGATACTGGAGACTGAGACAGGGGGGGACAGGGGACACTGTGGCCCCGTCCAAAGTTACACCTGGACAGGGCCAACCAGGCAGGATATAATCCCACACACTTTGCTGAAGCACAGCCCCCACACCAGTAGGTATATTAACAGACCACTAACTTACTACCCCGAGGCTGAGCCCGAGTAGGCGTAAAACCGGACAGGTAGATCACATCAGCGAAAAAAGCCTGGCACGACATGATTCACCCCTCGGGATGGCTAGTCAGCCAGTGACTCAACCCCCATCACAGGGGAATCTGAGAATCCTAGTGGAGAGCGGGAAGCCGGCCAGGCAGAAAAGGCAAGGGTGGTTGGTCACTCCAGTGCCTTGTCGTTCACCTTCGCTCTCCTGGGCCAGACTCAATCATAGAACCAATTAAAGAGATGAGTCTTCATTGAAGACTTAAAGGTTGAGACCAAGTCTGCGTCTCTCACATGGATCGGCAGAGCTCAATAGGAGAAAGCCTCCAGCTGTTTGCTTACAAATTCTAGGGACAATAAGGAAGCCTGCGTCTTGTGACGTACGTGTAGGTATGTACGGCAGGACCAAATCAGAGAGAAGGTAGGAGCAAGCCCATGTAATGCATTGTAGGTTAACAGTAAAACCTTGAAATTAGCCCAAGACTTAACAGGAAGCCAGTGTAGAGAAGCTAGCACTGGAGTAATTTGATAATTGAAAAAAAAGATTCTAGCAGCCGTGTTTAGCACTAACTGAAGTTTATTTAGAGCTTTATCTGGGTACAGTGGCCTAATCTGTCGGGCTATACCAATGCCTGGTACGGCAACTGCTCCACCCACAACCGTAAGGCTCTCCAGAGGGTAGTGAGGTCTGGACAACGCCTACAACCGTAAGGCTCTCCAGAGGGTAGTGAGGTCTGTACAACACCCACAACCGTAAGGCTCTCCAGGGGGTAGTGAGGTCTGGACAACGCCCACAACCGTAAGGCTCTCCAGAGGGTAGTGAGGTCTGTACAACGCCCACAACCGTAAGGCTCTCCAGAGGGTAGTGAGGTCTGGACAACGCCCACAACCGTAAGGCTCTCCAGAGGGTAGTGAGGTCTGTACAACGCCCACAACCGTAAGGCTCTCCAGAGGGTAGTGAGGTCTGTACAATGCCCACAACCGTAAGGCTCTCCAGAGGGTAGTGAGGTCTGGACAACGCCCACAACCGTAAGGCTCTCCAGAGGGTAGTGAGGTCTGTACAACGCCCACAACCGTAAGGCTCTCCAGAGGGTAGTGAGGTCTGGACAACACCCACAACCGTAAGGCTCTCCAGAGGGTAGTGAGGTCTGTACAACGCCCACAACCGTAAGGCTCTCCAGAGGGTAGTGAGGTCTGTACAATGCCCACAACCGTAAGGCTCTCCAGAGGGTAGTGAGGTCTGGACAACGCCCACAACCGTAAGGCTCTCCAGAGGGTAGTGAGGTCTGGACAACGCCCACAACCGTAAGGCTCTCCAGAGGGTAGTGAGGTCTGGACAACGCCCACAACCGTAAGGCTCTCCAGAGGGTAGTGAGGTCTGGACAACGCCCACAACCGTAAGGCTCTCCAGAGGGTAGTGAGGTCTGGACAACACCCACAACCGTAAGGCTCTCCAGAGGGTAGTGAGGTCTGGACAACGCCAACAACCGTAAGGCTCTCCAGAGGGTAGTGAAGTCTGGACAACGCCCACAACCGTAAGGCTCTCCAGAGGGTAGTGAGGTCTGTACAACGCCCACAACCGTAAGGCTCTCCAGAGGGTAGTGAGGTCTGGACAACGCCCACAATCGTAAGGCTCTCCAGAGGGTAGTGAGGTCTGTACAACGCCCACAACCGTAAGGCTCTCCAGAGGGTAGTGAGGTCTGGACAACGCATCACCATGGGGCAAACTACCTGCCCTGCAGGACACCTACACCACCCGATGTCACAGGAAGGCAAAAAATATCATCAAGGACAACAACCACCCGAGCTACTGCCTGTTCACCTCGCTATCATCCAGAAGGCGAGGTCAGTACAGGTGCATCAAAGCAGGGACCGAGAGACTGAAAAGCAGCTTCTATCTCAAGGTCATCAGACTGTTAAACAGCCACCACTAACATTGAGTGGCTGATATCAACATACTGACTCAACTCCAGCCACTTTAATAATTTTCAAATAAATTCATTAAAAATCTTACAATGTGATTTTCTGGATTTTTCTTCACAATTTGTCTGTCATAGTTGAAGTGTACCTATGATGAAAATTACAGGCCTCTCTCATGTTTTTAAGTGGGAAAACTTGCACAATTGGTGGTTGAATAAGTACTTTTGCCCCACTGTATATCCTGTACTCTATACCATCTACTGCATCTTTCCTATTCCCATCGGCCATCGCTCATCCATATATCTATATGTACATATTCTTATTCATTCCTTTACACTTATTCATTCCTTTACACAACTACTACAGGTAGTTGTTGTGAAATTGTTAGATTACTTGTTAGATATTACTGCACGGTCGGAACTAGAAGCACAAGCATTTCGCTACACTCACATTAACATCTGTTAACCATGTGTATGTGACCAATAACATTTGATTTGATCTAGGTATCCGGAGAGTAGAGCATTGCAGTGGTCTAATCTATGAAGCAGGAGAGTAGAGCATTGCAGTGGTCTAATCTAGGAAGCAGGAAAGTAGAGCATTGCAGTGGTATAATCTAGGAAGCAGGAGAGTAGAGCATTGAAGTGGTCTAATCTAGGAAGCAGGAGAGTAGAGCATTGCAGTGGTCTAATCTATGAAGCAGGAAAGTAGAGCATTGCAGTGGTCTAATCTAGAATGCAGGAGAGTAGAGCATTGCAGTGGTCTAATCTAGGAAGCAGGAGAGTAGAGCATTGCAGTGGTCTAATCTAGGAAGCAGGAAAGTAGAGCATTGCAGTGGTCTAATCTAGGAAGCAGGAAAGTAGAGCATTGCAGTGGTCTAATCTAGAAAGCAGGAGAGTAGAGCATTGCAGTGGTCTAATCTAGGAAGCAGGAGAGTAGAGCATTGCAGTGGTCTAATCTATGAAGCAGGAGAGTAGAGCATTGCAGTGGTCTAATCTAGAAAGCAGGAGAGTAGAGCATTGCAGTGGTCTAATCTAGGAAGCAGGAGAGTAGAGCATTGCAGTGGTCTAATCTATGAAGCAGGAAAGTAGAACATTGCAGTGGTCTAATCTAGGAAGCAGGAGAGTAGAGCATTGCAGTGGTCTAATCTAGGAAGCAGGAGAGTAGAGCATTGCAGTGGTCTAATCTATGAAGCAGGAGAGAATAGCATTGCAGTGGTCTAATCTCTCCTGATCAACACCTGTGATTGCTTTATGCCTCCCTTTAATGTCAATATGCCTTGTATACTGCTGTCTTGGCTAGTTCTTACTGTTTTATTTCACTGTAGAGCCCTAAATCCCGCATAAAATGCCTTAGAAAGCTCTTTTGTCCCACCCGTAAACACACATGAGGAGACCTCACCTCGCTTAACTGCCTCCAGAGACGAAACCTCTCTCATCAACACTCAACGCCTAGGTTTACCTCCACTGTACTCACATCCTACCTTACCCTTGTCTGTACATTATGCCCTGTACATATTCTACCGCGCACAAAATCTACACCTTTAATTCTCTGCCCCCAACGCACTAGACGACCAGTTCTTATAGCCTTTAGCCGTACCATTATCCTACTCCTCCTCTGTTCCTCTGGTGATGTAGAGGTGAATCCATGCCCTGTAGCCCTCAGTTCCAGTCCTATTCCCCAGGCGCCCTCATGTGTTGACCTCTTTAACCATAAAAGCCTTGGTTTCATGCATGTTAACATCAGAAGCCTCCTCCCTAAGTTTGTTTTATTCATTGCTTTAGCACACTCCGCCAACCCTGATGTCCTAGCCGTGTCTGAATCCTGGCATAGGAAACTACAACATTTTCTGCCAAGATAGAACTGCCAAAGGGTGTGGAGTTTTAATCTACTGCAGAAACAGCCTGCAGAGTTTTGTCATGCTATTCAGGTCTGTGGCCAAACAGTTCGAGCTTCTACTATTAAACATCCACCTTTCCATAAATACTGTAAGTCTCTCACCATTGCCGCTTGATACAACCCCCCTCAGCCCCCAGCTGTGCCCTGGACACCATGTGTGAATTAATTGCCCCCCATTTATCTTCAGAGTTTGTGCTGTTAGGTGACCTAAGCCTACCCCCTACTTTTTCGAACATTCTGTTAAAAATCGCGCAACATTTCAGCGTCCTGCTACTCATGCCAGGAATATAGTATACACTGACCCTACACTAACCCAACACTAACCCAACACTGACCCAACACTGACCCAACACTAACCCAACACTAACCCAACACTAACCCAACACTGACCCAACACTAACCCAACACTGACCCTACACTAACCCAACACTAACCCAACACTAACCCAACACTGACCCAACACTGACCCTACACTAACCCAACACTAACCCAACACTAACCCAACACTAACCCAACACTGACCCAACACTGACCCAACACTGACCCAACACTAACAACACACTAACCCAACACTAACCCAACACTGACCCAACACTGACCCAACACTGACCCAACACTAACCCAACACTGACCCAACACACTGACCCTACACTAACCCTACACTAACCTAACACTAACCACACACTGACCCTACACTAACCCTACACTAACCCAACACTAACCCAACACTGACCCAACACTAACCCAACACTGACCCAACACTAACCCAACACTAACCCTACACTAACCCAACACTGACCCAACACTAACCACACACTAAACCAACACTAACCCAACACTGATCACACACTGACCCAACACTGACCCAACACTAACCCAACACTAACCCAACACTGATCACACACTGACCCAACACTAACCCAACACTAACCCAACACTAACCCAACACTGACCCAACACTAACCCAACACTAACCCAACACTGACCCAACACTAACAACACACTGACCCAACACTAACCCTACACTAACCCAACACTAACCCAACTCTGACCCAACACTAACCCAACACTAACCCTACACTAACCCAACATTGACCCAACACTAACCACACACTAACCCAACACTAACCCAACACTGATCACACACTGACCCAACACTAACCCAACACTAACCCAACACTAACCCAACACTGATCACACACTGACCCAACACTAACCCAACACTAACCCAACACTAACCCAACACTGATCACAACACTGACCCAACACTAACCCAACACTAACCCAACACTAACCCAACACTAACAACACACTGACCCAACACTGACGTCATTTCCGGTCACAACTTGCAGGCTTGTTTTCGAGTTGCTGTGCGTTTTGTTGCCAACCTATTTTGCTACCTGACAACTTTACGGTTTTCACTTTTTAATTACCGTTCATATATTTATTTATTTTTTCCTCAACTTTTTCACTCCGGACGCTTTATCTGGACACGATTCGTCAGGACCTCCAACAGCCGAAGCTAAGTAGTAACATTAACATGATGCCTTCTAATTGCAGCCGCTGTGCTCGCCTTACGGCGAGGATAGCTGTACTGCAAGCCCAGCTTCAGACGCAATCGTTAGGAAAGGGTAATTTCAGTGTAGGAAAGGATGAAACAGCGTCTGTGCCACCAGTAAGTACAGATAGTAGTATAAATCCCCTGGCACAGTCCCCGCAGCCAGACAACTTTCTCACGGTTTCTGGAAGGAAATGCTGTAGGAACGCTCAACCGGTGTCGCTCATTCAGCCGACAGAAACTTTCAACCGGTTTTCCCCATTAAGCAGCGGGTCGGTGTCAGAGGCCGAGTCTTTTCTGGTCTCTACTCCTCCCGTTACGGGGTCTGAGACGCCGAAGCTTCCCACCATTAGCTCTGACAAATTGAAAACTCTAGTCATTGGCGACTCCATTACCCGCAATATTAGACTTAAAGCGAATCATCCAGCGATCATACACTGTTTACCCGGGGGCAGGGCTACCGACGTTAAGGCTAATCTGAAGATGGTGCTGGCTAAAGCTAAAACTGGCAAGTGTAGAGAGTATAGAGATATTGTTATCCACATCAGCACCAACGATGTTAGGATGAAACAGTCAGAGATCACCAAGCGCAACATAGCTTCTGCGTGCATATCAGCTAGAAAGATGTGTCGGCATCGAGTAATTGTCTCTGGCCCCCTCCCAGTTAGGGGGAGTGATGAGCTCTACAGCAGAGTCTCACAACTCAATCGCTGGTTGAAAACTGTTTTCTGCCCCTCCCAAAAGATAGAATTTGTAGATAATTGGCCCTCTTTCTGGGACTCACCCATAAACAGGACCAAGCCTGACCTGCTGAGGAGTGACGGACTCCATCCTAGCTGGAGGGGTGCTCTCATCTTATCTACCAACATAGACAGGGCTCTAACTCCTCTAGCTCCACAATGAAATAGGGTGCAGGCCAGGCAGCAGGCTGTTAGCCAGCCTGCCAGCATAGTGGAGTCTGCCACTAGCATAGTCAGTGTAGTCAGCTCAGCTATCACCATTGAGACCGTGTCTGTGCCTCGACCTAGGTTGGGCAAAACTAAACATGGCGGTGTTCGCCTTAGCAATCTCACTAGGATAAAGACCACCTCCATTCCTGTCATTACTGAAAGAGATCATGATACCTCACATCTCAAAATAGGGCTACTTAATGTTAGATCCCTTACTTCAAAGGCAATTATAGTCAATGAACTAATCACTGATCATAATCTTGATGTGATTGGCCTGACTGAAACATGGCTTAATCCTGATGAATTTACTGTGTTAAATGAGGCCTCACCTCCTGGCTACACTAGTGACCATATCCCCCGTGCATCCCGCAAAGGCGGAGGTGTTGCTAACATTTACGATAGCAAATTTCAATTTACAAAAAAAAAAATGAAGTTTTCGCCTTTTGAGCTTCTAGTCATGAAATCTATGCAGCCTACTCAATCACTTTTTATAGCTACTGTTTACAGGCCTCCTGGGCCATATACAGCGTTTCTCACTGAGTTCCCTGAATTCCTATCGGACCTTGTAGTCATAGCAGATAATATTCTAATCTTTGGTGACTTTAATATTCACATGGAAAAGTCCACAGACCCACTCCAAAAGGCTTTCGGAGCCATCATCGACTCAGTGGGTTTGGTCCAACATGTCTCTGGACCCACTCACTGTCACAGTCATACGCTGGACCTAGTTTTGTCCCATGGAATAAATGTTGTGGATCTTAATGTTTTTCCTCATAATCCTGGACTATCGGACCACCATTTTATTATGTTTGCAATTGCAACAAATAATCTGCTCAGACCCCAACCAAGGAACATCAAAAGTCATGCTATAAATTCACAGACAACACAAAGATTCCTTGATGCCCTTCCAGACTCCCTCTGCCTACCCAAGGACGCCAGAGGACAAAAATCCGTTAACCACCTAACTGAGGATCTCAATTTAACCTTGCGCAATACCCTAGATGCAGTTGCACCCCTAAAAACTAAAAAAAATGTCTCATAAGAAACTAGCTCCCTGGTACACAGAAAATACCCGAGTTCTGAAGCAAGCTTCCAGAAAATTGGAACGGAAATGGCGCCACACCAAACTGGAAGTCTTCCGACTAGCTTGGAAGGACGGTACCGTGCAGTACCGAAGAGCCCTTACTGCTGCTTGATCATCCTATTTTTCTAACTTAATTGAGGAAAATAAGAACAATCCGAAATTCCTTTTTGATACTGTCGCAAAGCTAACTAAAAAGCAGCATTTCCCAAGAGAGGATGACTTTCACTTTAGCAGTGATAAATTCATGAACTTCTTTGAGGAAAAGATTATGATTATTAGAAAGCAAATTACGGACTCTTCTTTAAACCTGCGTATTCCTCCAAACCTCAGTTGTCCTGAGTCTGCACAACTCTGCCAGGACCTAGGATCAAGAGAAACGCTCAAGTCTTTTAGTACTATATCTCTTGACACAATGATGAAAATAATCATGGCCTCTAAACCTTCAAGCTGCATACTGGACCCTATTCCAACTAAACTACTGAAAGAGCTGCTTCCTGTGCTTGGCCCTCCTATGTTGAACATAATAAACGGCTCTCTATCCACTGGATGTGTACCAAACTCACTAAAAGTGGCAGTAATAAAGCCTCTCTTGAAAAAGCCAAACCTTGACCCAGAAAATATAAAAACTATCGGCCTATATCGAATCTTCCATTCCTCTCAAAAATTTTAGAGAAGGCTGTTGCGCAGCAACTCACTGCCTTCCTGAAGACAAACAATGTATACGAAATGCTTCAGTCTGGTTTTAGACCCCATCATAGCACTGAGACGGCACTTGTGAAGGTGGTAAATGACATTTTAATGGCATCGGACCGAGGCTCTGCATCTGTCCTCGTGCTCCTAGACCTTAGTGCTGCTTTTGATACCATCGATCACCACATTCTTTTGGAGAGATTGGAAACCCAAATTGGTCTACACGGACATGTTCTGGCCTGGTTTAGATCTTATCTGTCGGAAAGATATCAGTTTGTCTCTGTGAATGGTTTGTCCTCTGACAAATCAACTGTAAATTTCGGTGTTCCTCAAGGTTCTGTTTTAGGACCACTATTGTTTTCACTATATATTTTACCTCTTGGGGATGTTATTCGAAAACATAATGTAAACTTTCACTGCTATGCGGATGACACACAGCTGTACATTTCAATGAAACATGGTGAAGCCCCAAAATTGCCCTCGCTAGAAGCATGTGTTTCAGACATAAGGAAGTGGATGGCTGCAAACTTTCTACTATTAAACTCGGACAAAACAGAGATGCTTGTTCTAGGTCCCAAGAAACAAAGAGATCTTCTGTTGAATCTGACAATTAATCTTAATGGTTGTACAGTCGTCTCAAATAAAACTGTGAAGGACCTCAGCGTTACTCTGGACCCTGATCTCTCTTTTGAAGAACATATCAAGACCATTTCGATGACAGCTTTTTTTCCATCTACGTAACATTGCAAAAATCAGAAACTTTCTGTCCAAAAATGATGCAGAAAAATTAATCCATGCTTTTGTCACTTCTAGGTTAGACTACTGCAATGCTCTATTTTCCGGCTACCCGGATAAAGCACTAAATAAACTTCAGTTAGTGCTAAATACGGCTGCTAGAATCCTGACTAGAACCAAAAATTTGATCATATTACTCCAGTGCTAGCCTCTACACTGGCTTCCTGTCAAAGCAAGGGCTGATTTCAAGGTTTTACTGCTAACCTACAAAGCATTACATGGGCTTGCTCCTACCTATCTCTCTGATTTGGTCCTGCCGTACATACCTACACGTACGCTACGGTCACAAGACGCAGGCCTCCTAATTGTCCCTAGAATTTCTAAGCAAACAGCTGGAGGCAGGGCTTTCTCCTATAGAGCCTCATTTTTATGGAACGGTCTGCCTACCCATGTCAGAGACGCAAACTCGGTCTCAACCTTTAAGTCTTTACTGAAGACTCATCTCTTCAGTGGGTCATATGATTGAGTGTAGTCTGGCCCAGGAGTGGGAAGGTGAACGGAAAGGCTCTGGAGCAACGAACCGCCCTTGCTGTCTCTGCCTGGCCGGTTCCCCTCTTTCCACTGGGATTCTCTGCCTCTAACCCTGTTACAGGGGCTGAGTCACTGGCTTACTGGGGCTCTCTCATGTCGTCCCTGGGGGGGGGGGTGTGTCACCTGAGTGGGTTGATTCACTGTTGTGGTCAGCCTGTCTGGGTTGGCGCCCCCCC
This sequence comes from Oncorhynchus nerka, assembly GCF_034236695.1. NCBI lineage: Eukaryota > Metazoa > Chordata > Actinopteri > Salmoniformes > Salmonidae > Oncorhynchus > Oncorhynchus nerka. The sequence continues at coordinate 95,222,224 of NC_088399.1, read as the reverse complement.
CTTGGGTTGTGCCGTGGCGGAGATCTTTGTGGGCTATACTCGGCCTTGTCTCAGGATGGTAAGTTGGTGGTTGAAGATATCCCTCTAGTGGTGTGGGGGCTGTGCTTTGGCAAAGTGGGTGGGGTTATATCCTTCCTGTTTGGCCCTGTCCGGGGGTGTCCTCGGATGGGGCCACAGTGTCTCCTGACCCCTCCTGTCTCAGCCTCCAGTATTTATGTTGCAGTAGTTTATGTGTCGGGGGGCTAGGGTCACTTTGTTATATCTGGAGTACTTCTCCTGTCCTATTCGGTGTCCTGTGTGAATCTAAGTGTGCGTTCTCTAATTCTCTCCTTCTCTCTTTCTTTCTCTCTCTCGGAGGACCTGAGCCCTAGGACCATGCCCCAGGACTACCTGACATGATGACTCCTTGCTGTCCCAAGTCCACCTGGCCATGCTGCTGCTCCAGTTTCAACTGGCCTGGGCCCTAGGACCATGTCCCAGGACTACCTGACATGATGACTCCTTGCAGTCCCCAGTCCACCTGGCCATGCTGCTGCTCCAGTTTCAACTGTTCTGCCTTACTATTATTCGACCATGCTGGTCATTTATGAACATTTGAACATCTTGGCCACGTTCTGTTATAATCTCCACCCGGCACAGCCAGAAGAGGACTGGCCACCCCACATATGCTCTCTCTAATTCTCTCTTTCTTTCTCTCTCTCGGAGGACCTGAGCCCTAGGACCGTGCCCCAGGACTACCTGACATGATGACTCCTTGCTGTCCCCAGTCCACCTGACTGTGCTGCTGCTCCAGTTTCAACTGTTCTGCCTTATTATTCGACCATGCTGGTCATTTATGAACATTTGAACATCTTGGCCATGTTCTGTTATAATCTCTACCCGGCACAGCCAGAAGAGGACTGGCCACCCCACATAGCCTGGTTCCTCTCTAGGTTTCTTCCTAGGTTTTGGCCTTTCTAGGGAGTTTTTCCTAGCCACCGTGCTTTTACACCTGCATTGTTTGCTGTTTGGGGTTTTAGGCTGGGTTTCTGTACAGCACTTTGAGATATCAGCTGATGTACGAAGGGCTATATAAATACATTTGATTTGATTTGATTTGACCCAACACTGACCCAACACTGACCCAACACACTGGCCCTACACTAACCCTACACTAACCCAACACTAACCACACACTGACCCTACACTAACCCTACACTCACCCAACACTAACCACACACTAACCCAACACTAACCACACACTGACCAAACACTAACCCAACACTGACCCAACACTAACCCAACACTAACCCAACACTAACCCAACACTAACCCAACACTAACCCAACACTAACCCAACACTGACCCAACACTAACCCAACACTGACCCAACACTAACCCAACACTGACCCAACACTAACAACACACTGACCCAACACTGACCCAACACTAACCCAACACTGACCCAACACTAACAACACACTGACCCAACACTGACCCAACACTGACCCTACACTGACCCAACACTGACCCAACACTGACCCAACACTGACCCAACACTGACCCTACACTAACCCAACACTGACCCAACACTAACCCAACACTGACCCTACACTAACCCAACACTGACCCAACACTAACCCAACACTAACCCAACACTGACCCAACACTAACCCAACACTGACCCAACACTAACAACACACTGACCCAATACTGACCAAACACTGACCCTACACTGACCCAACACTGACCCAACACTGACCCAACACTAACCCAACACTGACCCTACACTAACCCTACACTGACCCAACACTAACCCAATCTAATCAAACACAATCTCAGGTGGAACAAATTGGGCTTACTTAAATGGTAGCCTATTCCCTATGTAGTGCATTACTTTTGACCAGGGTCTATAGGGTAGTAGTGCACTACTTTAGATCTGGGTCTATAGGGTAGTAGTGCACTACTTTAGACCAGGGTCTATAGGGTAGTAGTGCACTACTTTAGACCGGGGTCTATAGGGTAGTAGGGCACTACTTTAGACCAGGGCCTATAGGGTAGTAGTGTACTACTTTAGACCAGGGCCTATAGGGTAGTAGTGTACTACTTTAGACCAGGGTATATAGGGTAGTAGTGTACTACTTTAGACCAGGGTATATAGGGTAGTAGTGTACTACTTTAGACCAGGGTCTATAGGGTAGTAGTGTACTACTTTAGACCAGGGGTCTATAGGGTAGTAGTGTACTACTTTAGACCAGGATCTATAGGGTAGTAGTGCACTACTTTAGACCAGGGGTCTATAGGGTAGTAGTGCACTACTTTAGAACAGTGCCCAGTGGAATTATGTGCCATTTGGACATCAGCCTTGAGATGCATGGGACATTTTTTTATCACACTGATATGTGGGAAATTATATTATCAACACTTCCTGTATATTTTACATAACTATGGGAAAGAAATGCATATCGTTCAATAAATAATAATTAAAGAGATGCATACACTCTTAACAAAAAGGTGTTGGCTGTCCCCATAGGAGAACCCTTTTTTGGTTCCAGGTTAAGCCACTTTTTGGGTTCCATGTAAAACCCACTGTGGAAAGAGTTCTACATTGAACCCGAAAGGGTTCTACCTGTAACCAAAAACAATTCATCAAAGGCTTGTCATATGAGGACAGCCGAAGAACCCTTGATGTTCTAGACAGCACCTTAGTTTCTAAGAGTGTATAATTCAATTAGTTGTAGCTTTGACGTGTTGCTGTATTTAGTTTGAATTGATTCCACAGGTTACTTTGATACCATTTCATACCATTTCTCTAGGTAGAAGATAAGAAAATGAATGGGAGAAAGAGCGAGAAGGAAGACAGAGAGAATATAATCTGATGATCAGCTACCACACTGCAGAGAGGTGTGAAGGTCAGCTACCACACTGCAGAGAGGTGTGAAGGTCAGCTACCACACTGCAGAGAGGTGTGAAGGTCAGCTACCACACTGCAGAGAGGTGTGAAGATCAGCTACCACACTGCAGAGAGGTGTGAAGATCAGCTCCTGCAATGCAGAGGTGTGAAGGTCAGCTACCACACTGCAGAGAGGTGTGAAGATCAGCTCCTGCACTGCAGAGAGGTGTGAAGGTCAGCTACCACACTGCAGAGAGGTGTGAAGGTCAGCTACCGCACTGCAGAGAGGTGTGAAGGTCAGCTCCTGCACTGCAGAGAGGTGTGAAAGTCAGCTACCACACTGCAGATAAGTGTGAAGGTCAGCTACCACACTGCAGAGAGGTGTGAAGGTCAGCTACCACACTGCAGATAAGTGTGAAGGTCAGCTACCACACTGCAGAGAGGTGTGAAGGTCAGTTACCACACTGCAGAGAGGTGTGAAAGTCAGCTACCACACTGCAGAGAGGTGTGAAGATCAGCTACCACACTGCAGAGAGGTGTGAAGATCAGCTCCTGCAATGCAGAGAGGTGTGAAGGTCAGCTACCACACTGCAGAGAGGTGTGAAGATCAGCTCCTGCACTGCAGAGAGGTGTGAAGGTCAGCTACCACACTGCAGAGAGGTGTGAAGGTCAGCTACCGCACTGCAGAGAGGTGTGAAGGTCAGCTCCTGCACTGCAGAGAGGTGTGAAAGTCAGCTACCACACTGCAGATAAGTGTGAAGGTCAGCTACCACACTGCAGAGAGGTGTGAAGGTCAGCTACCACACTGCAGATAAGTGTGAAAGTCAGCGACCACACTGCAGAGAGGTGTGAAGGTCAGTTACCACACTGCAGAGAGGTGTGAAAGTCAGCTACCACACTGCAGAGAGGTGTGAAGGTCAGCTACCACACTGCAGAGAGGTGTGAAGGTCAGCTACCACACTGCAGAGAGGTGTGAAGGTCAGCTCCTGCACTGCTGAGAGGTGTGAAAGTCAGGGGTGATATCTCTATATGTGTGTGTGTGGGGGGGTGATATCTATATGGGGGGGGGTGATATCTCTATATGTGTGTGGAGGGGGTGATATCTCTATATGTGTGTAGGTGGGGTGATATCTCTATATGTGTGTTGGGGGGTGATATCTCTATATGTGTGTTGGGGGGTGATATCTCTATATGTGTGTGTGGGGGGGGTGATATCTCTATATGTGTGGAGGGGGTGATATTTCTATTTGTGTGTGGAGGGGGAGGGGATGATATCTCTATCTATATGTGTGGAGGGGGTGTGTGGAGGGGGTGATATCTCTATATGTGTGTGGGGGGGGTGATATCTCTATATGTGTGGAGGGGGTGATATTTCTATTTGTGTGTGGAGGGGGGGGTGATATCTCTATATGTGTGTGAGGGGGGTGATATCTCTATATGTGTGGAGGGGGGGATATCTCTATATGTGATATCTCTATATGTGTGTGGAGGGGGTGAGTGGGGTGATATTTCTATTTGTGTGTGGAGGGGGGGGGGATGATATCTCTATATGTGTGGAGGGGGGGGTGATATCTCTATATGTGTGTGGAGGGGGGGGGGGTGATATCTCTATATGTGTGGAGGGGGGTGATATCGCTCTCTATATGTGTGTGGAGGGGGGGGGTGATATCTCTATATGTGTGTGGAGGGGGGTGATATCTCTATATGTGTGTGGAGGGGGGGGGGGGGTGATATCTCTATATGTGTGTGGAGGGGGTGATATCTCTATATGTGTGTGGAGGGGGTGATATCTCTATATGTGTGTGGAGGGGGGTGATATCTCTATATGTGTGTGGAGGGGGGTGATATCTCTATATGTGTGTGGAGGGGGGGGGTGATATCTCTATATGTGTGGAGGGGGGGGATGATATCTCTATATGTGTGGAGGGGGGTGATATCTCTATGTGTGGAGGGGGGTGATATCTCTATATGTGTGGAGGGGGGTGATATCTCTATATATGATGTGTGAGGGGGTGATATCTCTATGTGTGGAGGGGGGGTGATATCTCTATATGTGTGGAGGGGGGTGATATCTCTATATATGTGTGGAGGGGGGTGATATCTCTATATGTGTGTGGAGGGGGGTGATATCTCTATATGTGTGGAGGGGGGTGATATCTCTATATGAGGGGGGTGATATCTCTATATATGTGTGGAGGGGGGGTGATATCTCTATATGTGTGGAGGGGGGTGATATCTCTATATGTGGAGGGGGGGGGAGGGGGTGATATCGTTATCTCTATATGTGTGGAGGGGGGTGATATCCCTATATGTGGAGGGGGGGGGGCGTTATCTCTATATGTGTGGAGGGGGGTGATATCCCTATATGTGTGGAGGGGGGTGATATCCCTATATGTGGAGGGGGGAGGGATATCTCTATATATGTTATCTCTATATGTGTGGAGGGGGTGATATCCCTATATGTGTGGAGGGGGTGATATCTCTATATGTGTGGAGGGGGTGATATCCCTATATGTGGAGGGGGTGATATCCCTATATGTGGAGGGGGTGATATCTCTATATATGTGTGGAGGGGGTGATATCTCTATATATGTGTGGAGGGGGGTGATATATCTCTATATATGTGTGGAGGGGGTGATATCTCTATATGTGTGGAGGGGGGTGATATCCCTATATGTGGAGGGGGTGATATCCCTATATGTGGAGGGGGGTGATATCTCTATATATGTGTGGAGGGGGTGATATCTCTATATATGTGTGGAGGGGGGTGATATCCCTATATGTGGAGGGGGGCGTTATCTCTATATGTGTGGAGGGGGTGATATCTCTATATATGTGTGGAGGGGGTGATATCTCTATATATGTGTGGAGGGGGTGATATCCCTATATGTGTGGAGGGGGCGTTATCTCTATATGTGTGTGGAGGGGGTGATATCCCTATATGTGTTTGGAGGGGGAGGGGGTTATCTCTATATGTGTGTGGAGGGGGGTGATATCTCTATATATGTGGAGGGGGGCGTTATCTCTATATGTGTGGAGGGGGGGTGATATCTCTATGTGTGTGTGGAGGGGGGGTGGTAGGGATCTCTCTATACGTGTGTGTGTGTAGGTGTGTGTGTGTGTGTTCCCAGAATGAATTGGTTAGTTTTAGCATCTTAATGATAGTGGAACGCTTGTAATTATCCTGGTGTCAGACAACCACCTCCAGCCGCCTGCCAGTCACACCTCCTGGGCCTTGTTACCACGGTAATTTGTGGTGGATTGTGGCGTAGCAGATGTGATTGGATTATTGGAGGATATTTACAGTGTCCCAAATGATACCTCATTCCCTATTTAGTGCACTACTACCCCGAATTGGCTTGATCAAATATAGTGCACTATATATAGGGGATAGGGTTCTATAGGGCTCTGGTCTAAAGTAGTTAACTATGTAGGGGATAGGGTTCTATAGGGCTCTAGTCTAAAGTAGTGCACTATGTAGGGAATAGGGTTCCATATTGCTCTGATCTAAAGTAGTGCACTATAATAGGGAATAGGGTGCCATTTAGGAAACAGGACCCTGCATCCCTCTAGGTGTGGTGTCGCCATGGCTACAGGATAAATTCTTACATTGCAACAATCCAAATGTGGGAATATTGTCAGAGCAAAGGAACGGTAATATGTTTTCACTAAAGATTGAGTGCTGTGGGGCTTTTTATTTCTCTCCACGGTCCTGACAAGCCACGTTAACTTCAGAAAGATGGAAAGTAGAAGAGCACACTGCCATCTTAAAGTCTGGATGGGGATTCATAACGGGGTACAAGACATCAGCCGATGGTCAGAGCATTTGTCAGAGTCAAAGTGGGAATCTATATGATCTTGGAAATATCTATTTGTCATGGTATATTATTCATAGCTCTGTTGTACGTTTAGGAATAACTGCTTTAGAAAATAAATAACAGCAACTGACTAACAGGGGGACTGGATAACCGGACAACTCAATGAATTATTGAGCTCATTAATTAAGGAAGGAGACTTTAGTCTGTTACCGACACACACACACACACACACACGCACACACGCACGCACGCACGCACGCACGCACGCACGCACACGCACGCACGCACGCACGCACGCACGCACGCACGCACGCACGCACGCACACACACACACACACACACACACACACACACACACACACTTCTCTCCTTAGCAATTCCCTTTGAGGAACAATGGTTTATACTGATATTTTGAGAACTAGTAAAACAAGTCTTCTTTAAAAGTCTTCAGATTTAATTGATCTCCCTTTCAGCCTCTCCCGCCACAGAATCTAAATGTTTAATTACAGGGAACGAGGAAGATATCCTTTACTCCTCTTCAAAAAGAATAGACCAAGTAAGAAACCAACTACACCCAATTTATTCAAAATCTTGACATTGTTGTCTTCAATTTTGAAACTTTTCTCCAAAATAAGAAAGCTTAAAATAAACATAAATATGATTGTAACAAGTCTTTGTTGTTTTGCCATATACAGTATCTCATGGAGAAAGAGAGGATTCCCCTGTTGATTGTGTCTACAATAGAACACTACCGGAACACTGTTGATTGTGTCTACAATAGAACACTACTGGAACACTGTTGATTGTGTCTACAATAGAACACTACTGGAACACTGTTGATTGTGTCTACAATAGAACACTACCGGAACACTGTTGATTGTGTCTACAATAGAACACTACCGGAACACTGTTGATTGTGTCTACAATAGAACACTACCGGAACACTGTTGATTGTGTCTACAATAGAACACTACTGGAACACTGTTGATTGTGTCTACAATAGAACACTACCGGAACACTGTTGATTGTGTCTACAATAGAACACTACTGGAACACTGTTGATTGTGTCTACAATAGAACTCTACCGGAACACTGTTGATTGTGTCTACAATAGAACACTACCGGAACACTGTTGATTGTGTCTACAATAGAACACTACTGGAACACTGTAGATTGTGTCTACAATAGAACACTACCGGAACACTGTTGATTGTGTCTACAATAGAACACTACCGGAACACTGTTGATTGTGTCTACAATAGAACACTACTGGAACACTGTTGATTGTGTCTACAATAGAACACTACTGGAACACTGTTGATTGTGTCTACAATAGAACACTACTGGAACACCGTTGATTGTGTCTACAATAGAACACTACTGGAACACTGTTGATTGTGTCTACAATAGAACACTACTGGAACACCGTTGATTGTGTCTACAATAGAACTCTACTGGAACACTGTAGATTGTGTCTACAATAGAACACTACTGGAACACTGTTGATTGTGTCTACAATAGAACACTACCGGAACACTGTTGATTGTGTCTACAATAGAACACTACTGGAACACTGTTGATTGTGTCTACAATAGAACACTACTGGAACACCGTTGATTGTGTCTACAATAGAACACTACTGGAACACTGTAGATTGTGTCTACAATAGAACACTACTGGAACACTGTTGATTGTGTCTACAATAGAACACTACCGGAACACTGTTGATTGTGTCTACAATAGAACACTACTGGAACACTGTTGATTGTGTCTACAATAGAACACTACTGGAACACCGTTGATTGTGTCTACAATAGAACACTACTGGAACACTGTAGATTGTGTCTACAATAGAACACTACTGGAACACTGTTGATTGTGTCTACAATAGAACACTACTGGAACACTGTTGATTGTATATATTTGCAGAAATCCATTCAGTATTTTATGGCTTTTGGTGAATGTGTTCTAATGATCTGAAGTCACTCTGTTGCTACTAAAAACACAGTCCAGTTCATAGTGAATGATGACAGGCCCTACTGCCTGTAAACACACAGTCCAGTTCAAAGTGAATGATGGCAGGCCCTACTGCCTGTAAACACACAGTCCAGTTCAAACTGAAAGATGGCAGGACCTACTGCCTGTAAACACACAGTCCAGTTCATAGTGAATGATGACAGGCCCTACTGCCTGTAAACACACAGTCCAGTTCATTGTGAATGATGACAGGCCCTACTGCCTGTAAACACAGTCCAGTTCATAGTGAATGATGGCAGGTCCTACTGCCTGTAAAGACACAGTCCAGTTCATAGTGAATGACGGCAGGCCCTACGCCTGTAAACACACAGTCCAGTTCATGGTGAATGATGACAGGCCCTACTGCCTGTAAACACACAGTCCAGTTCATAGTGAATGACGGCAGGCCCTACTGCCTGTAAACACACAGTCCAGTTCATAGTGAATGATGACAGGCCCTACTGCCTGTAAACACACAGTCCAGTTCAAACTGAAAGATGGCAGGACCTACTGCCTGTAAACACACAGTCCAGTTCATAGTGAATGATGGCAGGCCCTACTGCCTGTAAACACACAGTCCAGTTCATTGTGAATGATGACAGGCCCTACTGCCTGTAAACACACAGTCCAGTTCATAGTGAATGATGACAGGCCCTACTGCCTGTAAACACACAGTCCAGTTCATAGTGAATGATGACAGGCCCTACTGCCTGTAAACACACAGTCCAGTTCATAGTGAATGATGGCAGGCCCTACTGCCTGTAAACACACAGTCCAGTTCATAGTGACTGACAGGCCTTACTGCCTGTAAACACACAGTCCAGTTCATAGTGAATGATGGCAGGACCTACTGCCTGTAAACACACAGTCCAGTTCATAGTGAATGATGGCAGGACCTACTGCCTGTAAACACACAGTCCAGTTCATAGTGAATGATGGCAGGACCTACTGCCTGTAAACACACAGTCCAGTTCATAGTGAATGATGGCAGGCCCTACTGCCTGTAAACACACAGTCCAGTTCATAGTGAATGATGACAGGCCCTACTGCCTGTAAACACACAGTCCAGTTCATAGTGAATGATGACAGGACCTACTGCCTGTAAACACACAGTCCAGTTCATAGTGACTGATGACAGGCCCTACTGCCTGTAAACACACAGTCCAGTTCATAGTGAATGATGGCAGGCCCTACTGCCTGTAAACACACAGTCCAGTTCATAGTGAATGATGACAGGCCCTACTGCCTGTAAACACACAGTCCAGTTCATAGTGAATGATGGCAGGCCCTACTGCCTGTAAACACACAGTCCAGTTCATAGTGAATGATGACAGGCCCTACTGCCTGTAAACACACAGTCCAGTTCATTGTGAATGATGACAGGCCCTACTGCCTGTAAACACACAGTCCAGTTCATAGTGAATGATGACAGGACCTACTGCCTGTAAACACACAGTCCAGTTCATAGTGAATGATGGCAGGCCCTACTGCCTGTAAACACACAGTCCAGTTCATAGTGAATGATGGCAGGCCCTACTGCCTGTAAACACACAGTCCAGTTCATAGTGAATGATGACAGGACCTACTGCCTGTAAACACACAGTCCAGTTCATAGTGAATGATGGCAGGCCCTACTGCCTGTAAACACACAGTCCAGTTCATAGTGAATGATGACAGGACCTACTGCCTGTAAACACACAGTCCAGTTCATAGTGAATGATGGCAGGCCCTACTGCCTGTAAACACACAGTCCAGTTCATAGTGAATGATGACAGGCCCTACTGCCTGTAAACACACAGTCCAGTTCATAGTGAATGATGACAGGCCCTACTGCCTGTAAACACACAGTCCAGTTCATAGTGAATGATGGCAGGACCTACTGCCTGTAAACACACAGTCCAGTTCATAGTGAATGATGACAGGCCCTACTGCCTGTAAACACACAGTCCAGTTCATAGTGAATGATGGCAGGACCTACTGCCTGTAAACACACAGTCCAGTTCATAGTGAATGATGGCAGGACCTACTGCCTGTAAACACCATATGGCAAATGGATTATTTTCATATAATATATAATCTATATCTACTGTAGCTCTGATTGGATATGGTGCACTGGTCTGTGTCGACTCCGGTCCTGGACGAGGTAGTAGGTTTTATATACTGCCGTGTCTAGTAATTGTCCAAACCCACAGACACTTTCCCGATCTGCAGTATTTTGCTATAGCATTTTTACGAAGGACCTTATTATACATCATTACCGAACATTCTATGAATTCATGAAGACGTGAAAATGACCATATATCTAAGTGCTGGCTTGTCATTAAAATGTACCAAACAAAAAAGGTGCCATGTTCTTCCTGAGGTTGTATATGAACAGATTTGAATA
>NC_088399.1:95203632-95206132 GCF_034236695.1 Oncorhynchus nerka | reverse complement strand
TGCTACTACTACTACTACTACTGACTGCTACTACCACTACTACTACTACTACTACTACTACTACTACTACTACTACTACTGCTACTACTACTGATGCTGCTACTGCTGCTGCTGCTACCACTACTACTACTGATGATGCTACTACTACTGATGCTACTACTGCTACTGCTACAACCACTACTACTACTACTACTACTACTACTGATGATGCTACTACTACTGATGCTACTACTGCTACTGCTACAACCACTACTACTACTACTACTACTACTACTACTACTACTACTACTGCTACTACTGCTACTACTGCTACTACCACTACTACTACTACTACTACTACTACTACTACTACTACTACTACTGCTACAACCACTACTACTACTACTGATGCTGCTACTGCTGCTGCTGCTACCACTACTACTACTACTACTACTACTACTACTACTACTACTACTGATGATGCTACTACTACTGATGCTACTACTGCTACTGCTACAACTACTACTACTGCTGCTACTACTACTGAACCTGCTACTACTACTGATGCTACTACTGCTACTGCTACAACCACTACTACTACTGCTACTACTACTGAACCTGCTACTACTACTGATGCTACTACTGCTACTGCTACTGCTACTACTACTACTACTGATGTTGCTACTGCTACTACTACTACTACTATTACTACTACTGCTACTGCTACTACTACTACTGCTGCTGCTACTGCTACTACTAATGCTGCTACTACTACTACTACTACTACTACTACTGATACTACTACTACTACTACTACTTCCACTGCTACTACTACTACTACTGCTACTACTACTGATGCTGCTACTGCTACTACTACTACTACTACTGCAGCTGCTACTACTACTGATGCTGCTACTACTACTGATGCTACTACTGCTACTGCTACGACTACTACTACTGCTGCTACTACTACTGATGCTACTACGGCTACTGCTACTGCTACTACTACTACTACTACTGCTACTACTACTGATTCTGCTACTGCTACCACTGCTACTGCTACTACTACTACCACTACTACTACTACTACTACTGCTGCTACTGCTACTACTACTACTACTACTACCACTACTGCTGCTGTGGCTACTACTACTAGTAGTGCTGCTGCTACTACTACTACTACTACTACTACTACTACTGCTGCTACTACTACTACTGCTTCTACTGCTACTACTACTACTACTGCTGCTACTACTACTACAACTACTGCTACTACTACTACTGCTACTACTACTACTACTGCTACGACTACTAATGCTACTACTACTGCTACTACTACTACTGCTATTACTACTACTGCTACGACTACTAATGCTACTACTACTACTACTACTACTACTACTGCTGCTACTGCTGCTACTGCTACTACTGTAACTACTACTACTACTACTGCTACTACTACTACTACTACTACTACTACTGCTGCTACTACTACTACTACTGCTACTAATATTACTACTGCTGCTACTGCTACTACTACTACTACTGCTTCTACTGCTACTACTACCACTACTACTACTACTGCTGCTACTACTACTACTGCTACTGCTACTAATATTACTACTGCTGCTACTGCTACTACTACTACTACTGCCTCTACTGCTACTACTACTACTACTGCTGCTACTACTACTGCTACAACTACTACTACTACTACTGCTACTGCTACTACTACTAATACTACTACTGCTGCTACTACTACTACTGCTACTACTTCTTTACATCGTTCTGCCCCTGAACAAGGCAGTTAACCCACTGTTCCTAGGCCGTCATTTAAAAGAAGAATTTGTTCTTAACTGACTTGCCTAGTTAAATAATGGTAACATTTGTATTTATCAGGGATCCCCATTAGCTGCTGCCAAGGTTCTCTTCCTGAGCTCCAACGACCTTTATGTTACACATAAAACAAAAGATAAAACAGTACATCATATAACGTTATTACACCACCACATATCTGTTACATTCCCCAGTTTCTGTGTTGTAGTTTGTGTATTTGCATGTGTGTATTTCAGGAAATGGCTTCCTGAAATCCCTCAAGCAGCTGATTGGTCGACTCCATGGCTAATTGGCGAGCTGACCCCGCCCCCTCGTCAAGACGCAGCTGTCTCCAATTACCCATTCCTTCTGAAGCTATATAACAGCCAGTGTTCTTTTCAGAAGGGAGATTGCAGAAAGATTGATTATGATTTAGAGAGATCATGGCTGAGAGAGAGGAGGCTGATGGCTGAGGGTCATATTATGTTGGTTGTTTCTGAGTGATACAGACAGTTGGAATGTACTGTGTTAGTTTGTTGCTCAGATAGAGCTTATTTGATGTCCTTTGTTTCTTAGTTTGTTTGTGAAATTGTTTAATATTCTTTTTCATTTGTTCCCAGGGGGGAAGGGGAAGGCACCTAGGGAGTGCTTAGGCAAGAGGCCCGCGGGCATACATATACCCATAGTATATTCACTGTCTAGGCAT
>NC_088399.1:95148632-95191132 GCF_034236695.1 Oncorhynchus nerka | reverse complement strand
GAGCAAAAGGTTGGGGGGTGGCAGGTAGCCTAGTGGTTAGAGCGTTGGACTAGTAACTGAAAGGTTGCAAGATCAAATCCCCAAGCTGACAAGGTGAAAATCTGTTGTTCTGCCCCTGAACAAGGCAGTTAACCCACTGTTCCTAGACATCATTAAAAATAAGTATTTGTTCTTAACTGATTTGCCTCGTTAAATATAGGAATAATAAATTGTCCACACCTAAGCCCAAAACAGTGGTGTAACCAGAAATTGGTGGGCCTGCAGAAAAGTGGTTGGGCCCAAAATATGACATTTATATATACAGTACCAGTCCAAAGTTTGGACCATCTGATTCAGGGGCTTTTCTTTATTGGTACTATGTTCTACATTGTAAATAGGGAAGAAACTATGAAATAACCCATTGGTGGAGGAGGCGTATTGAGACACAATGCAAACTACATATCTCTGTCTTAAACTGATACAGTTTTTATTGTTTTATTATGTTACTTAAATTCACACACCGGTTCGTCAATATACTCTTAAGGATTCACTATCATTACACAATCATGTTAAACACTATTATTGCACACAGAGTGAGTCCATGCAACTTAGTGTGTGACTTCTTAACCTCTCCGGGGTAGGGGGCATTATTTTGACATCCGGACGAAAAGTGTGGCTAAAGTAAACCGCCTGTTAATTAGGCCCAGAAGCAGGAACCAGAACCAGGATATGCTTATAATTGGTAGACGTAGATAGGAAACACTCTAAAGTTTCTAAAACTGTTACAATTATATCTGTGAGTATAACAGAATTTATATGGCAGGCGAAACCCCAAGGACAAACCATCCCAAAAAAATGGCTAGTACTATAATTATAAACCCAAGTCCTCCCAAATTGCAGTTCCTAGGGCTTTCACTAGGTGTCAACAGTCTTTAGAAAGAATTTCAGGCTGGGTTTTGGAAAAATTACCCAGAAATTTTAGTTTTTCTAGGTGGCTCCCATTTTGGCTGTATTATTTCCAAGCGCGCGGAGGAAAGCGTGTTCTTTGTTATTTATCTCCGGTAATGAACATACAATTTAAGATGGAGAATAGTATCGTTTATTTGCATATTAGGATACCTAAGGTTAATTATAAACATTGTTTGACTTGTTTGGCAAAGTTTATTGGTAACATTTGGGATCATTTTGTATGTATTTTGATGGAGGGAAACTGGGTGAATTATTGACTGAAGCACGCCAGCTAAACTGAGTTTTTATGGATATAAATATGAACATTATCGAACAAAATGACCACTTGTGATGTTACTGGGACCTTGTGGAGTGCCAACAGAAGAAGATCATCAAAGGTAAGGCATTTTTTATATCGCTATTTCTGACTTTTGTGTCGCACCTGCCTGGTTGAAATATGATTTTCATGTGTTTGTATGCGGGGTGCTGTCCTTAGATAATCTTTGCTTTCGCCGTAAAGCCTTTTTGAAATCTGACACGGCAGCTGGATTAACAAGAAGTTAAGCTTTATTTTGATGTTTAACTCATATATTTTCAAGAAAGTTAAATGTTTGAATTGAGTATTTTTGAATTTGGCGCTCTGCAATTTCACTGGATGTTGGCCAGGTGGGACGCTACCGTCCCACGTACCCGTGAGAATTTTTAAGCACATTTTTACTCCTGAACTTATTTGGTCTTTCCATAACAAAGGGGTCGAATACTTATTGACTTGGTGGTGGAAAAGCATCAATAGCCACCACTTTAGCCCGAACAGGACGCACTTCACCCTGCCCAACCATTTTTCCAAGGTATGTAACGGTCGCCTGAGCAAACTCACATTTTGCCAGATTGATTGTGAGGCGACCCGCAGCCAGACGTTCGAACAAGGCTTGAATACGGGACAGATGTTCTTCCCAAGTATCTGCATAGATCACTACATCGTCCAAATAAACAGCGCACCCGGTCAGACCGGCGACAACCCTGTTCATAAGTCGCTGAAAAGTGGCAGGTGCATTGCGCAGACCGAAACTCATAACTGAATACGAGTACAGACCAAAGGGTGTAATAAAGGCAGAGATTTCACGTGCCCTACTCGTCAGTGGCACCTGCCAATAGCCTTTTAACAGGTCAAATTTGCTCACAAACTTAGCTGCACCGACTTGATCAACACAGTCCTCCATCCGAGGAAGAGGAAATGAATCTGGCTTTGTGACACTGTTTACCTTACGGTAGTCCGTACAAAACGGTTTGTTCCATCCGGTTTACTGACCAAGATACAGGGAGAAGCCCAACTGGAGAAAGAAGGCTCTGCTATCTTACTCTCCAGCATGTACTTGACCTCAGCATCCAGACAACGTAGTTTCTCTGAAGAAACTCTATAGAAGCGCTGACGAATGGGGTCAGCACCTCCAATGTCAATATCATGTTCTATTAAGTTTGTACGTGTAGGTGTATCAGAAAACAAACCTGGAAATCTCTGAATCAGACCAACTATCTCTTTCCGCCCATCAACAGGTAGGTGAGTGAGAAGACTGTCTAAAATATCCAGTGTTTCTGAATTTTTCAATCTACCCTGCAATATACAATCGTCAGGACCAGGAACATCTTCCTCCTCATGCACAGATCTAGCACGACAAGAACCCAAGGAAACAACGGTATCAGCCAAAAGAACAGGTTTACCGTCCTCTGTAGAATCCCACTGTTCAGTCTCAGAGGAACGTGCATAATAGGGTTTTAACAGATTTACATGGCACAGCTGGTGTGCTTTCCTCCGTTCTGGAGTGGCAACTAGATAATTTTGCTCAGTGCACTGGCGCACCACTGTATATGGACCTTGAAACTTGGCTTGAAAAGGAGAACCAACAATTGGCAGCAGAGCAAGAACCTGGTCACCTGGACTAAAGTGACGAGGCTCAGTTCGGCGATCAAATATGCCCTTCATCCTCTCCTGTGAAGATGATAACTTCTCTTTAGCCATTTCACCAGCGGCATACAGCCGTCGCCGGAAATCACACACATACGATAACAGGGACTGAGGAGGCTCGGGAGACTTCCAGTCATCCTGGAGAACAGATAAAAGTCCACGCACCCTATGTCCAAACACAAGGTCATTTGGACTGAAACCTGTGCTCTCCTGTGAAACTTCCCTAGCAGCTAACAGTAACCAAGGCAACCCCTCCTCCCAATCCTTATCCATCTCAGTACAATAAGCTCTCAACAAAGACTTAAGTGTTTGATGGAAACGTTCCAGTGCTCCTTGACTTTGCGCGTGATAGGCGCTAGACAAATTGTGTTTAATATGGAGCTGTTGAAGAACCTGACCAAACAGATTAGAGGTAAAATTAGATCCTTGATCACTCTGAATGACCTTAGGGATTCCAAACAATGAGAGAAACTGAGTCAAAGCTTTTAACACCGATTTAGTCGTGATAGATCGGAGAGGATAGGCAGCAGGAAACCTAGTGGTCTGACACATCACAGTGAACAGGTAACTACTACCCTTTTTAGAACGAGGCAGAGGACCCACACAGTCAATAATCAGATACTCAAAAGGTTGGCTGAGTACAGGAATAGGAAACAATGGTACTGGTTTAATAGCTTGATTAGGCTTACCAGTTAATTGACAGGTGTGACAAGTTTTGATAAAATCAGAAACATCCTCTTTAATCTAGGCCAAAAGAAATGTCTTAATATGCGATTGTAGGTTTTCCTCACCCCCATATGTCCAGCCACGTCGCTGTGAGAAGTTTCCAACACCAACTCACGAAGCTTAACTGGTACAACAACCTGACTAATTGCCTCCCCAGAAAAACACTATCATGAGACACCCACTTTCTCATCAGGACATCCTCTTGGAGAAAATAGCCATGGGCGACATCTCCCAACTGTTCTATAGGCACAATTTGATCACGCAACTCTTCCAACGTGGGGTCATCCCGTTGCGCATTGATTAGATCTGAGCGGGTTACAGATAACGGGATAACAGGGAAAACAGTGACATACTTTGTATTATTATCATTAGTCGGCGCAGTGACCAGTTCGCCACGGCTCATAGAACGTGTCACTGCACACGCAGAGAACACCTCTGGGAAACTCTGTACACTCTCATCAGGAATCCCAACAAATGACGGCTTAGTGGAAACCACTAGAGATGGAAACACGACAGGCCATACACGCTCACCAGCCAAGTTATTCCCAAGGATAACGTCGATACCCTCAATAGGCAACGAAGGACGCACACCCACAACAACTTCACCCTTCACCAGCCCACAATCCAACATCAGTTTATGCAATGGAACTGACAGAGTGTTCAAACCTATTCCCTAATTAGAACACTATTCCCGAATCAGTCTCAGCAGAAAAGGGTAACACAGACTCCAACACAAATGATTCAGAGGCACCTGTGTCTCTCAGGATCTTCACTGGCACTAGGTCTTTACTTCCTAACATAGACACAAAACCTTCTGTAATGAAAGGTAAATAGTCTGGATCAATATGGACTTTCACATTCTCCTGGGCCTGAGGAAATGAGTCATGAATGAACTGATGTGGAACAGGTGCAGCTAATGCAGTAGGCTTAGATTTAGCGTAAGCACCCTTGACCTGAGAAGTGGACATTCGTTTTTCCAATGCCCTGAACCTTGACAGTAGTGACACTCATGCCCAAAGTCAGCTTTACCATGGGAGTCAGGTTCAACCCTAGTTGAATAGAACTCTGCCCGAGAACCAAAGTATCTCGGTGAGCGAAGCCCAAATCTATCCGAACGCCCCCACTCTTTCCGAATACGGGGTTCTGCAAAGACACTTTTGTGAGTCAACACATACTCGTCTGCCAAAACTGCAGCTTCAGCAACATTCTTTACTTTCTGTTCATTAATATACGTGGCAATACGATCAGGAATTGTGTCCTTAAATTGCTCTAACATAATCAGATCACACAGCCCTTGGAAAGTCACAACTGCAGAGGCGGAACACCAGCGATTAAACTGTAAAGACAACTGTCGCGCAAACTCAACATGAGTCTGGTTATCATCCCTTTTTAAAGTTCTAAATCGTTGGCGGTAAGCCTCAGGGACCAATTCATAAATCTGTAACACAGCTGTTTTAACTTTATCATAACTGGCACTATCGTGTACACTAAGAGCTGAATATGCTTCCTGCGCTTTACCAGTCAGCACACACTGCAACATTAAAGTGCGGTCAGAATCAGGCCAACTCCTAGCGTCAGCAACCCGCTGAAAGAACGAAAAGAATGTCTCGGGGTCCCTTTCATTAAACCGAGGCAATAACCGTAAGTTCCCAACAATATCAAATGTCTCTGGGGCACGACCAAAAGCGGAACTACCCCTAGGTAAATCTGGGACACCTTCCCAAAACAAACTCTCCCCTGAGATCTTTCCTTCCCTAACCAACTCTATACGTTCTTGTTGCAATTTGATTTTAGCACGCTCCATATCTTGTTTAAATGCCAATTCCTTTTCATATTTTACACGATCATGCTCTAGCTTCTCACGATCATGCTGCCGATCATGCTCTCTCTTCTCACGATCATGCTCCAGCTGTAACAAAAGCAGTTCTTTCTGCTGTTCAAAAAGAAGGCTACTAGGACTAACCGATGGAATGTCCATTGTAACGTTATGGGGATACGACAAATCCCCAGCAGAGGCTGGCCCAGTGGTAACTTCTAGAATACCACTCTCCATCAGATTGGCCTTCAATATCAACCTAATAGAATTCTTTAGACGTTTATCACTAATCTCAACCTTGTAGTGTTCCGCGACCTTCAACAGCTGTTCTTTAGTACCTAAATCTAACAATTCCTCTGATGGAGAGCGAATGAACTTATCTACATAAGACGCCATAATCACACCAAAAAAAATTCTGGCTCTTCCCTTCTGCTGAGCACACCAGACCACAACCCGAGAATTGACAATCACCCTGAGTACCACAGAAGAGAGATGAGATACGGAGCTTCCCCAAAACCTACAATAACTCAACCCTAGTCTTCGTGCAGATTTGCGGTGGGAATTTACGCACTGTAGCCCGCTGGCAAGGAAATAGAACTCCCAGCATGCTGGCAAATTCCACCAAGCCACGGATGTGCCCCGAGACAACTGCTCAGTCCACAGACACCACACAAAAATAACAAACATTAACCATGCCCAACATATTCCAAAAAATGAAACACGTCGCTAAACCTATCAGGGGAAAAAGGCTATAGCTCCGAGTAGCAAGTTCCACTACCCTACCCAAATCTCCCACCGAGGTACACAGCAGATTACTCACCTCAGACTGATGTCCCAACAGAAAGTAGAACAAGAGTTCAGGCTAGGCAGGGCCTGGAAACTAACCATTATAGTCTCTCCAACACAGCACACAAACCAAACAACAAAAGGCAACCAATACTGGGCCTATCAAACACAATATGCAACCCAAACACGTACCTCCACGGTCTCCCAAACCAATAGTTCAAATATCCCGGACGAGCCCCCACTTGTCACGAACCGGCTCAAAGCCCGTAACAAAGGGAGACAACGTGGAGATAATGAGTAGCAAAATATGTATTTATTACCTAAAGCAACTAAGTATAATAGACAATGGTGTGTGTAATCAGTAATCAGTAGTGTAAGTGAGTGTTTTGCATGCAGGAATGTGATAATGCAGGGTGATGAAAGGTGCCAAAGCAAACAAACAAACAAACAAACAAACAAACAAACAAACAAACAAACAAACAAACGGCCACCAAGAACCACAACACAATCTACAAAGGTGTCTGCATGGAGAGAGTCTCCTCCATGAATGGGGAAGTGGTGTATTTATCCTGGGAGACACCGGGCCCAGGTGTTTCCCATGTAGCTGACGACCCTCCCAACTCCGCCCACCAGCATCCTAATAAGGAAATAACAGAGAGAATACGGCAGACAGAGTGGGAGGGTCGTCACAAGACATTTAAAGCTTTACATTTTTTATTAATTTGTAAAAAAAATGCATAAAAACATTAACTCCACTTTGACGTTATCGGCTATCGTGTGTAGGCCACTGACACAAAATCTCAATGTAATCCGTTTGAAATAGTGAAAACCCTTTTGAATGAAATCTCCACAAGAAAATCTGTTGGCCAGCAAGAGGGAAGGTTGTCAGCAGTTGAATTACAAAGTCTGTTATGCATATTCATGAGGTAAATCTGAATACCAGCTACTGTGCAAACCCATTCCGTGAGAGGGAATTTCATTCCAGTTTATCTGGTCTGTTATATTTCATCATGTCTAACTAACCGAGTGCGCTGCTTGCTCAACCGATTATCCGACTGAAAATGTCCCGGCACATATAAAAAAAAGGTGAAATGTCACTGTAGCTGACGTTTTTCTCATTACATTGCAGTCAATGGGAAAATACAGGTGTCACAGGGTTGGTGCCTAAGTGAATACATTGCTTTCAATGGGGGAAATTAGCTTCACAATTTGGACACATAGAGAAAGGCATCACAGATATGACACCCTCTCTCTCATTCTCCCTATCTCTTTCTTACCCCTCCCTCCTTCACCCTCTCACTCTCCTCCCCCCTCCATTCTCTTTCTCTCCCTCCTCTCTCTCTCTCACCCACCTCCACCTCTCTCTCTACTTTCCCTCTTCCACAGACAGGGTATTGACACGTATGTGAATACATCATATTCAAGGCAAAAAAGTTGGTGATAGAGCTGCAATGGGTAACTTGGTGAAAGAGACAGACAGACAGACAGCCTGGTTCCTCTCTAGGTTTCTTCCTAGGTTTTGGCCTTTCTAGGGAGTTTTTTCCTAGCCACCGTGCTTCTACACCTGCATTGCTTGCTGTTTGGGGGTTTAAGGCTGGGTTTCTGTACAGCACTTTGAGATATCAGCTGATGTACGAAGGGCTATATAAATACATTTGATTTGACAGACAGACAGAGACACACAGACAGACAGACAGATCGATCTACTCACAGGCATACAGACAGACAGACATATCTACTCACAGGCATACAGACAGTTAGGGTTAGGGGGGGTTAGGGTTAGGATTAGGGTTACGGCTAGGGTTAGAGTTGAGCCAAGATGTGAAGATGAAATGAGGGTTAGGTTTAGGTTGAAGATGAAGATGAAATGAGGGTTAAGTTTAGGTTGAATATGAAATGAGGGTTAGGTTTAGGGTTGAGTTTGTCTGTCTCTCTATGGTTAAGGATGTGGACATGAAGCTAGAGTTGGAGATAGGTTAGGGTTAAGGTTAAGGTTAAGGTTATGGTTATGTTAGGGTAAATGTTAGGGTTAAGGTTAGGGTTACGTTAGGGTTAAGGTTAGGGTTACGTTAGGGTTAAGGTTAGGGTTAAGGTTAGGGATATGTTAGGGTTAAGGTTAGGGTTATGTTAGGGTTATGTTAGGGTTAAGGTTAGGGTTATTTTAGGATTTAGGTTAGGGTTATGTTAGGGTTAAGGTTTGGGTTATTTTAGGGTTAAGGTTAGGGTTATGTTAGGGTTAAGGTTAGGGTTAAGGTTAGGGTTATTTTAGGATTTAGGTTAGGGTTAAGGTTAGGGTTATGTTAGGGTTAAGGTTAGGGTTATGTTAGGGTTATTTTAGGGTTAAGGTTAGGGTTATGTTAGGGTTAAGGTTAGGGTTATGTTAGGGTTATTTTAGGGTTAAGGTTAGGGTTATGTTAGGGTTAAGGTTAGGGTTAAGGTTAGGGTTATGTTAGGGTTAAGGTTAGGGTTATGTTAGGGTTAAGGTTAGGGTTATGTTAGGGTTAAGGGTGAGCTGGGAGTGGACATGAAGCTGGTGTTAGAGTTTAACCTTAACCATTTAACAATTAATGTATTTACCCCAACCCCCCACTGCATGTCAGAAAGGTAGGCCTCACTTGAAGCCTGACCTGGAGTTAATATGCTTTTGAGTGACATGGGCAGAATGTTTGAGGCTAGAAACAATATTTACCCATGGAATCATTAAACAGATGCTCCCGACAAACACTAGCCAACATCTGACCATGTGAAACAAACTCTTCACAAGGAACACTTGATCCCACGGGGGTGTTTCTTCCATAGAAAATCATTACCTGCAGCCATGAGGCTTTTTCAGTTAGCTAACCATCCATGCACACAACGAATCATGTGACCTTATAGGGATGCCCTGTGATGAGGTTCAGTTCAGCTTCCTGTGGAAACAGGAAGTGTATAAATTCATCCTCAAAGTTTTCCTTCATTCTCTCCCTGCAGTTAAAAAAAAAAATAGTTTTTAACCTTTATTTAACTAGGCAAGTCTGTTGAGAACAAATTTGCATTTACAACGACGGTCTACGCCAGCCTTTAAATTTGGACGGCGTTGGGCCAATTGTGTGCCGCCCTATGGTAAGGTTGCCTATGGTTACCTATGGGACTCCCAATCATGGCCCGGTTGTGTCTTGAAACTTGAAATGGTCTCTGTCTGTCTGTCTTTCTGCCTGTCTGTCAGCCTGTCTGTCAGCCTGTCTGTCAGCCTGTCTGTCAGCCTGTCTGTCAGCCTGCCTGTCTGTCTGCCTGTCTGTGGGAGAGGGAGAAGAAGCAATGAGAGAAGGGGGAGGCAGGGATAGGAGGGAGGGAGAGAGAGAGGGGGGAGGGAGAGAGAGAGATGAGGAAGGATGCAGGGTTAGGAGGGAGGAAGGGAGGGAGGGAGGGTCAGACAGAGGTGGGAGGAGGGAGGAAGAGAGAGAGATGAGGAAGGATGCAGGGTAAGGAGGGAGGGAGAAGGTGTAGGGAGAAGGTGTAGGTTGGGGGAAGGAGGGATTGGGAGAGAGGAAGGAGAGGGGGAAGGAGGGATTGGGAGAAAGGAGGGATTGGGAGAAAGGAGGGAGAGGGAGAGAGAGAGAGAGGCTGTGGAGTGAAAGGAGGAGAGAGGGTGAAAGATGGGGTAGGTTGAGAGAAGAGAACGAGAAGGGATACACAGGAGGTAGGGAGAAAGACATGAGAAAAACATCAACCATGTTACACTCATCTTTTCCCATCGACTGCAATGTGATGAGAAAAACACTGAAATTTGACCTTTTTGCAAAAATGTGCCTGGATGAAATGTTTGAATAACATCATGTTGGCTTGCTATGGATTCTATCTGAAGATGTTTGCATGTTTAGAACACTGACAAGAAAAGAGCAATCTGATTGGGTGGGCCCCAGATCCACCCCGTGTCTACGCCATCACATATGTCTATATGTTATTATATGTGATTAT
Source organism: Oncorhynchus nerka (assembly GCF_034236695.1). Lineage (NCBI taxonomy): Eukaryota > Metazoa > Chordata > Actinopteri > Salmoniformes > Salmonidae > Oncorhynchus > Oncorhynchus nerka. Next base: position 95,180,957 of record NC_088399.1, on the reverse strand, counting down.
TTGTGGGAATACTTGGCAACACATTTCCTATAGTAAACAAATGTTTAACTCATTTCCTGCTGATTTAAGTCTTTTTTTGACCAAAGACATTTTTTTTTACTAACTTTGGGTGTCAAAAAACACACTCGCAGGCCGGTTATGGCCCAGTTTTGGCCCGGTTATGGCTCAGTTTTGGCCCACGGTGCGATGTGTGGTGAGCCTGTTACCGACCCCTGACTTACATACTTTGCTTCTTTTAACCAGAGCCCTAGTTTTAACCAGAGCCCTAGTTTTAACCAGAGCCCTAGTTTTTTAACCAGAGCCCTAGCTGGCTCTCTATTGGACACACGGTAGGAGACAGGAAATCGAAGAAGGTTACCAAACCGATGTTTGACGAGACAGTAATTCATTGTAAATTCACATCTGAACTACTGATGTGACAGAACATGACGATTACATATGATTTAGTACCAGGTTATTGACAACCGATGGCCATAAAGACTAGAGTAATGAACCAACACACGTTCACAGAGGAGTATTTAAAGCTGCATTTTTCAGTCTGTAAAAATACAGCACGGTGAGTGTAAGACCTAAAATACAATCCGTATTGCGGAACGTGCGCATAGTAGAACAATTACAATTTTATGGTGATTAAATTACAGAGCAAAAAACATATGCAAATCTCCTTTTGAAATTTCAATTACGCTATAGCGCCGACATTACGGAATCAGGGTTGAATCTAGGCCTAAGTCACAGTGAGCTGACATCACATCAGGGACAGATATTTGGTATTTCAAAAACATAATAAGAGGTAATCGCTATTCTCACACTATTAAATATAATCAATATCCATTATTGAAAGCAGGGGTTTTTTGCTTCCCTTGCAATTGAGTTAGATGTTGAAACCCCCCCCACAGATACTCTTCATGTAGATCAGTCAGCAAAACGTCTCTCAGCTTCCCAAACTGCTTCCTGTTCCCTACACAGCACCCTACTCTTGACCAGGGCCCATAGGGGCCCTGTGTGGAGAAAAGAATACCATTTGGGAAACATCTGCTGTATATGCTGCTTTGAAAGAAATGATTGTTATTCACATAACTTTCTAGAGAAAAATGGATACACTCTATATGTAAAACAAGCTGAACATTTCCAGGCCCGGGGCTGAAGTTAAGCATCTTTCGATGGAAATCCACACTAAGGACTGAAAATGACTTTTTTGGGACTTTTCTGGGGGGAGGGGGGAGATCATGCATATCTTGCAAGAGGATGAGCAAGAATCCAATTTCCTGGTAATCCTACCACACACACACACACACACACACACACACACACACACACACACACACACACACACACACACACACACACACACACACCTCTCCTTGCTCAAACCAGGGACCCTCTGAACACACCAACAACAGGACACATCGTAGCCTCTAAACAGAGCATGTTACCCATGACAGAACACATCGTAGCCTCTAAACAGAGCATGTTACCCATGACAGAACACATCGTAGACTCTAATCAGAGCATGTTACCCATGACAGAAAACATTGTAGTCTCTAAACAGAGCATGTTACCCATGACAGAAAACATTGTAGCCTCTAAACAGAGCATGTTACCCATGACAGAACACATCGTAGCCTCTAAACAGAGCATGTTACCCATGACAGAACACATCGTAGCCTCTAAACAGAGCATGTTACCCATGACAGAACACATCGTAGCCTCTAAACAGAGCATGTTACCCATGACAGAACACATCGTAGCCTCTAAACAGAGCATGTTACCCATGACAGAACACATCGTAGCCTCTATACAGAGCATGTTTACCCATGACAGAACACATCGTAGCCTCTATACAGAGCATGTTTACCCATGACAGAACACATCGTAGCCTCTAAACAGAGCATGTTACCCATGACAGAACACATCGTAGCCTCTAAACAGAGCATGTTACCCATGACAGAAGACATCGTAGCCTCTAAACAGAGCATGTTACCCATGACAGAACACATCGTAGCCTCTAAACAGAGCATGTTACCCATGACAGCAGACATCGTAGCCTCTCAACAGATCATGTTACCCATGACAGAACACATCGTAGCCTCTAAACAGATCGTGTTACCCATGACAGAACACATCGTAGCCTCTAAACAGATCATGTTACCCATGACAGAACACATCGTAGCCTCTAAACAGAGCATGTTATCCATGACAGAACACATCGTAGCCTCTCAACAGATCATGTTGTAACGAGAGCCAACGAATGACAGTCACTCGCCCTCCAGGCAAAGATGTACAGTTTTTTTGTTGACAAATGCCCCTTGGCTATGAATTGTTGGAGAACAGATATTCTCTATGTACTACAGGCCAGGCCAGAGTAAATGTTCTGTTATTGACGGCGCCTCATTCAATGAATGTTGAAGGAGCAAATGTTCCCTATGCATGCATCAATGGGGCAAGAGGGAGAGAGGGGGGGGTCAACCCTTCCTGTCACAGAGTAGCTAAAAAATGCCCCAATCACAAGAACAAGAACTCCTCTATGTATCTTCTTAATACGACTCTGAGTGTCCCCTGCAGGAGGTCAAAGAGGACAAAGAACAGACACTTTCTGCAGACCAGCAGATCAGCAGACCAGCAGATCATCAGACCAGCAGATCATCAGATCATCAGACCAGCAGATCATCAGACCAGCAGATCATCAGATCATCAGACCAGCAGATCATCAGACCAGCAGATCAGCAGACCAGCAGACCAGTAGAACAGCAGACCAGCAGACCAGTAGAACAGCAGACCAGCAGACCAGTAGAACAGCAGACCAGCAGACCAGCAGACTAGCAGACCAGCAGATCATCAGACCAGCAGATCATCAGACCAGTAGACCAGCAGATCAGCAGACCAGTAGATCAGCAGACCAGCAGACCAGTAGAACAGCAGACCAGCAGATCATCAGACCAGTAGACCAGCAGACCAGCAGAACAGCAGACCAGCAGACCAGTAGAACAGCAGACCAGCAGACCAGCAGACTAGCAGACCAGTAGAACAGCAGACTAGCAGACCAGCAGATCATCAGATCAGCAGACCAGTAGACCAGCAGATCAGTAGACCAGCAGATCAGTTTTTTCTATGTCGTATAAAAGGGGTTATTATACTTATTATACTTGTACTTACACGTGTATTAATATCACGTGGATTGTATGTATTTTACTCAAGGCATGTTTAGAATCTATGTAGATGTTGTTGATGTTTTTATCCTAGGGACTGTTGAATTGTTTTCTGTACTGTAGGAATATACTGTGGACACTTATGAGGAATTCTCAGATTCATCTCAGGGGATGTATATATGTGCTGAATATTCAGGTGGTCCTGTGACACCCTGTCCGGCCTATCAGCCCTCCCTCTGTAGCTACCGCTATAATCACAGGACTTGCTAACAGACAGGTGAATCAAATTTCTTTGTGGTGGGCCGTCGCCTCTCCTTGAAAACAATAAAAACACCTATCGATGAGACCTGTCCTACTCTGACAAAAGCAATCATCCCAGAGGTGATCCTGAGGAACGAGGCGTTTTCTTATTCAAGATTAACTGACCATTCACAATCCACCCTGACTGGGATCAGAGGAAGAATTCACTGCACGGAAAGGCTCTAATATAATATTCTGGACTGAGAACAGAGAGAGAGAGAGAACCTCCTCTAACAGACTGGACTGAGAACTGAGGGAGAGAGAGAGAGAGCGAGCCTCTTCTAATAGACTGGACTGAGAACTGAGAGAGAAATAGAGAGAACCTCCTCTAATAGACTGGACTGAGAACAGAGAGAGAGAACAGAGAGTACACAGCGGCAGAATACCTGACCACTGTGACTGACCCAAAATTAAGGAAAGCTTTGACTATGTACAGACTCAGTGAGCATAGCCTTGCTATTGAGAAAGGCCGCCATAGGCAGACATGGCTCTCAAGAGAAGACAGGCTATGTGCTCACTGCCCACAAAATGAGGTGGAAACTGAGCTGCACTTCCTAACCTCCTGCCTAATGTATGACCATATTAGAGAGTCATATTTCCCCCAGATTACACAGATCCACAAAGAATTCGAAAAGAAATCCAATTTTGATCAAATCCCATATCTACTGGGTGAAATTCCACAATGTGCCATCACAGCAGCAAGATTTGTGACCTGTTGCCACGAGAAAAGGGCAACCAGTGAAGAACACACACCATTGTAAATACAACCCATATCTATGCTTAATTATTTTATCTTGTGTCCTTTAACTATTTGTACATTGTTAAAACACTGTATATATATATAATATGACATTTGTAATGTCTTTAATGTTTTGAAACTTATATATGTATGTGTGATGTTAACTGTTAATTTTTATTGTTTATTTCACTTTATATATTCACTTTATATATTATCTACCTCACTTGCTTTGGCAATGTTAACACATGTTTCCCATGCCAATGAAGCCCTTGAATTGAATTGAATTGAATTGAATTGAGAGAGACCCATGACAGAGAGAGAGCAGAGCAGAGGTCAGGATCAGATGAGCTCCTGCATTTTTCAGCATTTTCTTAAAAAAAGATAGATTAGGAGTTAGATAAACTTGGATGTTTGGTCAGGAACACATACTGAAAAACGTAAAACCTACAACCTGATTTTGGACGGAATTACGGAACTACCAAGGATTATTACTCTATACAGCAAATTCTCTGGAAAACAACAGAAACCTGAAAACACCATCCAACCTGGAACTGAGTGAGTAATGTTTAGTCTGAAACTATATTTTATTCCCAAAAGCCAAGAAGAAAAATACACAACATTACTTTATAAGGACTGAATTCTAACTTAACTCTGCCAAGCTTGATACAGCTTCAACTAGCACTGACGTGTCAAGTGAGAGGTGTCAAAGCCCATTAGCCCAACAATGGCAGGAGAGTCACACAGTCTACCCCAACCAAATGGAGAGGCCTTAGAAGCTGCCTCCCGCTGTTCAGAGGTAATTAAAATACAGTACCCTGTGCATGTAAAGAATGATAAGGCAAGAAAAGATTACAAAATGAAGCTCCTTATGGAAAATCAAGAGACACTTTTTGCTGACTATTACAAAAATGGAAACATCAGCAACCTTATCTTCCAAACAAACCATCCCCTGGCATGGCACAGTGCTATATAATCACACTACCCCTTTGTTATTAAGAGAGGGGGGGGGTTTACGAGGGGTGGAAACTCAGAATATTTGATAACGAGGACTCTGAGTCAGGTAATATAAATATCTATAAGTCCGGAACAGTAATGGTACATGGTAACCCCAAACAGTTTCAGCTGGACTTTCACCTAATCAAAGAATTAGCCCAGCAGGAGAAGCTCTCCCTTGATAAAGATACCCCCACCCCGAGCGGGTCAGACCAGACCTCTTCATTATGTAACCCCACAGACAAGCAGCCCCCAGCAGAGAGTCAACCTCCCAGCACAGATTACCACTCCCTCATTGAAATGAAGGACACATTCACCCAGCTGGAGGTAAGGCAGGTGGAGCTGGAACAGCAGGTGATTACACTTCAGTCAGCATAGACCCAGACAACAGTCCAGCACAACAACACCCCCTTAACCAGACCCAGAATGCTGGAGTTGGAGAGAGACATATCTGCACTCTGGACAGTGGTGAGACAACTTCAACAGGAGAAAGAGCAGGAGCAGGAGAAGAACAGAGCACAAGAGGAGAGGATCAGACTGCTGGTGGAGGAAAGGTTGAGGGGGATGGAGGAGAGGTTGAGGGGGACGGCGTGTGACAGAGAACAACCCACTAGAGAGGTGGCCACCCCCACAGAGAAGCCAGCAGAACAGCCCACCTCAGCACCCGACAAAAGTCTCGACACCACAGCAGAACGGTCAACACCAGACCCTGACCATAGAGTCGACATCGCAGCAGAACAGACAAATGAAGAACCCCAAGCCCAGCGGCTCTCAACCCTCTGAGCACCCACCCTGATAGCCCTTCTGACAACCCCCCCCACACCCACTGAGGACAAACACAAGACACAGATTGTACTACTTATGGACTCAAATGGGAAATGTATAGAAGAAAAGTGTGTCTAAACTCTGGTGTCCAAACACCCAGCGTGCCCTCGACCTTCTGTCTGAGGACCAACTAGGCTCACCTAGCCACATAATAATACACACAGGCACAAACGACCTGAGAGCACAGCAGGAAAGGGTGGCCACAGCACTGAAGGGAGTGATTGAAAAGGCTTCTTCTACTTTTCCCAAAGCACAAGTGGTTATCTCCACCCTGCCACAATACAGCGGGTAAACGCAAGTATTTCTTGTGACTGTGCCTCAAAACCAAATGTTTTCCTGGTCCACCACTCCACCCTGGACTTGAAAAGCCTCTATGACCAGGTCCACCTCTACAAGGCAGCAGTGCCCACCTTTGCCCGAACTCTAAAGGACATCGCTCTCAAACGTATCCCCAACACTTCACACCGGAGCAACAGATCAATAGACACCCCACCCAGACCAGCGAGACACCCTCCCAGACCTGCAGGACCCCCCCCTGGACCTACACATAGAGGACCCACGCCAAGAGGAATTACATCCAGACCACAGCACCCCCAGACACATCCACACCCCCACCCCAACCAATCAACACCCCCCCACGTCAACCATGCCAACACCCCATTTAGGCCCCCTCAGATAAGACCTATGCCACTCCTGCCCACCCCATGCACCCCACCCCCGCAAAGAGGGCCTCAACATGGAAGCCACACATACACCCAGGTAGTGAGCGGGCAAACAGTCCCAACAACCACTCTCACACTCGCCCAAGCCAATGGCATGTACCAGATGCTCAGCAGGCTCTGCTCACACTTACTGGCCTGAGGACAAACCACGACCAACAACATTGGACACTCTATGGAACAAAAAGCCTTCACTATATCATCCTGGAATATCCAAGGCCTGAGGTCATCTGCCTTTGGCCTAAAGAGCAGAAACCCAGACTTCACCAAAGAAATCGGTAATACAGACATTGTCATCCTGCAAGAAACCTGGTATAGAGGAGACGGACCCACTGGTTGCCCTCTAGGTTACAGAGAGCTGGTAGTCCCATCCACCAAACTACCAGGTGTGAAACAGGGAAGGGACTCAGGGGGTATGCTAATTTGGTATAGAGCAGACCTAACTCACTCCATTAAATTAATCAAAACAGGAACATTCTACATTTGGCTAGAAATTCATAAGGAAATTATCCTAACAGAGAAAAATGTCCTCCTGTGTGCTACCTATATCCCCCCACTAGAGTCCCCGTACTTTAATGAAGACAGCTTCTCCATCCTGGAGGGGGAAATCAATCATTTCCAGGCCCAGGTGTCAGGACCCGGTTACGAACCCGGGTCTCCGGAGTGAGAAACAGTCACTTAACCAACTGAGCCACGAATAGTCGGCAGAACCCAGAAGATGAGGCAGACACAGCAGTACTTGAGACGGTGTATTTAATGTAGTAAAAAGTGAAGTCCTTCAGGAACACATGTAACTCCACAACCTCAAAAGGAATTCCACAAGAACAAAGGTAATCCTCCAAGACAAAAAAGGTAAATCCACAAGGTGGTAGGTATAGCACAAAAAGCCTCAAAAGATACTCAAAAAATAAATAAACAAGAAGAAAAAACAGAATTCCACAAGAGCATCCACCGGGATCAACAAGAGTTAACAGAATACTAGGGCTGGGTGCTAACATACAAACACAGAGCAAAGGACTGAGGAAAACAAAGGGTTTAAATACAATCAGGGGAAACGAGGCACAGGTGCAAATAATAATGGGGATCAAGGGAAAACAAAAGGTCAAAAGGCACAATGGGGGCATCTAGTGACCAAAAACCGGAACAACCCTGGCCAAATCCTGACACCAGGGACATGTACTAGTCTGTGGCGACCTAAATGCCAGAACCGGACAAGAACCTGACACCCTCAGCACACAGGGGGACAAACACCTGCCTGGAGGCGACAGCATTCCCTCCCACATATGCCCCCCTAGGCACAACTATGACAACACAACCAACAAAAACGGGTCACAACTCCTGCAGCTCTGTCGCACGCTGGGTATGTACATAGTCAATGGTAGGCTTCGAGGGGACTCCTATGGTAGGTACACCTATAGCTCATCTCTTGGCAGTAGTACTGTAGACTACTTTATCACTGACCTCAATCCAGAGTCTCTCAGAGCGTTCACAGTCAGCCCACTGACACCCCTATCAGACCACAGCAAAATCAGTCTACTTAAACAGAGCAATACTCAATCATGAGGCATCAAAGCCAAAGGAACTGAGTAACATTAAGAAATGCTATAGATGGAAGGAATGCAGTTTGGAAACCTACCAAAAAACAATTAGGCAACAACAAATTCAATACCTTTTAGACAATTTCCTGGGTAAAACGTTAAGGTGTAAACTTCGCAGTAGAACATCTTAATATACCTCTCAGCTTCCCTATCAAATCTAAAAATCTCAAATAGAAAACCGAAGAAAGTGAACAATAATGACAAATGGTTTGATGAAGAATGCAAAAATCTAAGAAAGAAATTGCGAAACCTGTGCAACCAAAAACATAGAGACCCGGAAAACCTGAGTCTACGCCTTCACTATGGTGAATCACTAAAACAATACAGAAATACACTGCGGAAAAAGAAGGAACAGCATGTCAGATATCAGCTCAATGTAATTGATGAATCCATAGACTCTAACCACTTCTGGGAAAATTGGAAAACACTAAACAAACAACAACACAAAGAATTATCTATCCAAAATGGAGATGTATGGGTAAATCACTTCTCCAATCTGTTTGGCTCTATAACAAAGAATAAAGAGCAAAAACATATACATGATCAAATACAGATCTTAGAATCAACTATTAAAGACTACAAGAACCCACTGGATTCTCCAATTACATTGAATGAGTTATAGGACAAAATAAAAACCCTCCAACCCAAAAAGGCCTGTGGTGTTGATGGTATCCTCAATGAAATGATCAAATATACAGACAACAAATTCCAATTGGCTATACTAAATCTCTTTAACATCATCCTTAGCTCTGGCATCTTCCCCAATATTTGGAACCAAGGACTGATCAGCCCAATCCACAAAAGTGGAGACAAATTTGACCCCAATAACTACCGTGGAATATGCGTCAACAGTAACTTTTGGAAAATCCTCTGCATTATCATTAACAGCAGACTCGTACATTTCCTCAATGAAAACAATGTACTGAGCAAATGTCAAATTGGCTTTTTACCAAATTACCGTACAACAGACCATGTATTCACCCTGCACACCCTAATTGACAACCAAACAAACCAAAACAAAGGCAAAGTCTTCTCATGCTTTGTTGATTTCAAAAAAGCCTTCGACTCAATTTGGCATGAGGGTCTGCTATACAAACTGATGGAAAGTGGTGTTGGGGGTGAAACATACGACATTATAAAATCCATGTACACAAACAACAAGTGTGCGGTTAAAATTGGCAAAAAACACACACATTTCTTCACACAGGGTCGTGGGGTGAGACAGGGATGCAGCTTAAGCCCCACCCTCTTCAACATATATATCAACGAATTGGCGCGGGCACTAGAAAAGTCTGCAGCACCCGGCCTCACCCTACTAGAATCCGAAGTCAAATGTCTGCTGTTTGCTGATGATCTGGTGCTTCTGTCACCAACCAAGGAGGGCCTACAGCAGCACCTAGATCTTATTCACAGATTCTGTCAGACCTGGGCCCTAATAGTAAATCTCAGTAAGACCAACATTTTTTATTTATTTTATTTTTTATTTCACCTTTATTTAACCAGGTAGGCTAGTTGAGAACAAGGTCTCATTTGCAACTGCGACCTGGCCAAGATAAAGCATAGCAGTGTGAACAGACAACACAGAGTTACACATGGAGTAAACAATTAACAAGTCAATAACACAGTAGAAAAAAGGGGCAGTCTATATACAATGTGTGCAAAAGGCATGAGGAGGTAGGCGAATAATTACAATTTTGCAGATTAACACTGGAGTGATAAATGATCAGATGGTCATGTACAGGTAGAGATATTGGTGTGCAAAAGAGCAGAAAAGTAAATAAATAAAAACAGTATAAAAACAGTATGGGAATGAGGTAGGTGAAAATGGGTGGGCTATTTACCAATAGACTATGTACAGCTGCAGCGATCAGTTAGCTGCTCAGATAGCTGATGTTTGAAGTTGGTGAGGGAGATAAAAGTCTCCAACTTCAGCGATTTTTGCAGTTCGTTCCAGTCACAGGCAGCAGAGTACTGGAACGAAAGGCGGCCAAATAAGGTGTTGGCTTTAGGGATGATCAGTGAGATACACCTGCTGGAGCGCGTGCTACGGAAGGGTGTTGCCATCGTGCCCAGTGAACTGAGATAAGGCGGAGCTTTACCTAGCATGGACTTGTAGATGACCTGGAGCCAGTGGGTCTGGCGACGAATATGTAGCGAGGGCCAGCCGACTAGAGCATACAAGTCGCAGTGGTGGGTGGTATAAGGTGCTTTAGTGACAAAACGGATGGCACTGTGATAGACTGCATCCAGTTTGCTGAGTAGAGTGTTGGAAGCCATTTTGTAGATGACATCGCCGAAGTCGAAGATCGGTAGGATAGTCAGTTTTAATAATGGTGTTCCAAAAAAGGTCCAGTCACCAGGACCACAAATACAAATTCCATCTAGACACTGTTGCCCTAGAGCACACAAAAAACTATACATACCTTGGCCTAAACATCAGCGCCACAGGTAACTTCCACAAAGCTGTGAACGATCTGAGAGACAAGGCAAGACGGGCATTCTATGCCATCAAAAGGAATATACATTTCAACATACCAATTAGGATTTCGCTAAAAATACTTGAATCAGTCATAGAGCCCATTGACCTTTATGGTTGTGAGGTCTGGGGTCCGCTCACCAACCAAGACTTCACAAAATGGGACATACACCAAATTGAGACTCTGCACGCAGAATTCTGCAAAAATATCCTCCGTGTACAATGTAGAACACCAAATAATGCATGCAGAGCAGAATTAGGCCGATAACCACTAATTATCAAAATCCAGAAAAGAGCCGTTAAATTCTATAACCACTTAAAAGGAAGTGATTCCCAAACCTTCCACAACAAAGCCATCACCTACAGAGAGATGAACCTGGAGAAGAGTCCCCTAAGCAAGCTGGTCCTGGGGCTCTGTTCACAAACACAAACACACCCTACAGAGCCCCAGGACAGCAGCACAATTAGACCCGACCAAATCATGAGAAAACAAAAAGATAATTACTTGACACATTGGAAATAATTAACAAAAAAACTGAGCAAACTAGAATGCTATTTGGCCCTACACAGAGAGTACACAGCGGCAGAATAGCTGACCACTGTGACTGACCCAAAATTAAGGAAAGCTTTGACTATGTACAGACTCAGGGAGCATAGCCTTGCTATTGAGAAAGGCCGCCGTAGGCAGACATGGCTCTCAAGAGAAGACCGGCTATGTGCTCACTGCCCACAAAATGAGGTGGAAACTGAGCTGCACTTCCTAACCTCCTGCCCAATGTATGACCATATTAGAGAGACATATTTCCCTCAGATTACACAGATCCACAAAGAATTCGAAAACAAATCCAATTTTGATAAACTCCCATATCTACTGGGTGAAATTCCACAGTGTGCCATCACAGCAGCAAGATTTGTGACCTGTTGCCACGAGAAAAGGGCAACCAGTGAAGAACACACACCATTGTAAATACAACCCATATTTATGCTTATTTATTTTATCTTGTGCCCTTTACTATTTGTACATTGTTAAAACACTGTATATATATAATATGACATTTGTAATGTCTTTATTGTTTTGAAACTTCTGTATGTGTAATGTTTACTGTTAATTTGTATAGTTTATTTCACTTTATATATTCACTTTATAAATTATCTACCTCACTTTCTTTGGCAATGTTAACACATGTTTCCCATGCCAATAAAGCCCTTGAATTGAATTGGGAGAGAGACACAGAGAGAACCTCCTCTAATAGACTGGACTGAGAACTGAGAGAGTGAGAGAGCCTCCTCTAATAGACTGAACTGAGAACAGAGATAGAGAGAGAGAGCCTCTTCTAATAGACTGGACTAATAGACTGGACTGAGAACTGAGAGAGAGAGAGAGAGAGACAGAGAGAACCTCCTCTAATAGACTGGACTGAGAACTGAGAGAGAGAGAGAGCCTCCTCTAATAGACTGAACTGAGAACAGAGAGAGAGAGCCTCTTCTAATAGACTGGACTAATAGACTGGACTGAGAACTGAGAGACAGAGAGAACCTCCTCTAATAGACTGGACTGAGAACTGAGGGAGAGAGAGAGAGAGAGAGAGAGATAACCTCCTCTAATAGACTGGACTGAGAACTGAGAGAGTGTCACGGCCGTTGGTGAGCGTACATTTTCCTTTTTATTTCAAAATGTCACCAACAAAACAACAAACGAAAGAAACAACCGTGAAGCTTACAGGGCATTAGTGCCACAAACAATGTTAACTACCCACCACGAAAGGAGGGCAAAAAGGCTACCTAAGTATGGTTCCCAATCAGAGACAACAATAGACAGCTGTCCCTGATTGAGAACCATACCCGGCCAAAACATAGAAACACAAAATCATAGAAAACAAAACATAGAATGCCCACCCCAAATCATACCCTGACTAAACCAAATAAAGACATAAAAAGGCTCTCTAAGGTCTGGGCGTGACAGAGAGAGAGAGAGAACCTCCTTCAGGTGTGAGCTACAATACTTTGGCCTACTGTCGAGAGAGAATTGGACAACAAACCTTTTCCCCGGTTCCATCTGACTCCAACGGCATCCGACTGGGCAGGCAACACCGACGTGTAATTACCCCATTGCATTCTTCTTTCCTCTGAAAGTGGTGCTGTGTGTGTAAAGTGATTGAGTATTGTATGATGGCAGGTTTAATTTACAAACCCTTTGGTCAATACTGCCCACATGCTAACTGGTAGCCTAGTTGAGTGTTTCCTAACCAGGGATACTAGGACCCCTGGGCCTATCCACAGGTGGTGCTTAGCCTCATGAGTTCATCAGCTTACTGGTAAAATCCACATTTAATTTAACCTTTATTTAACCAGGCAGATCAGTTATTAAGAACAAATTCTTATTTTCGATGACGGCCTAGGAACAGTGGGTTAAATGCCTTGTTCAGTGGCAGAACAACAGATTTTTACCTTGTCAGCTCGGAGATTCGATCCAGCAACCTTTCGGGTTAACTAGTCCAACGCTCTAACCACTAGGCTACCTGTTCCTCCACATGAGTGGGTTACTTCAGGGTTACTCCGGGTAGAGCAACATTCAGCTGGTGGTACAGTAACAGAGAACGATTGTGAACCATTGGCCTAGTTCATGTCTATTCCTGGTTGGTGATTTCTCTATAGTTTCACAGTATGTCGACGTAGCCCTCTCTCATTTTCTCTTTCATTGAATAAGATCATATCGTTCTCAAAATGTGCTTAATGTATTTGAATAAACCTATTCATAAAGACTTGTGTATGGAGCTTCTCACCTCAATAACTGCATCCCATCGTACCCTACATTTACATCTTAACTGCCTCATTTTCCAACTTATTTAGTCTCGTAAATAAAACCTTGAATTGATTATTTTGTGGCATTAATATGTGAGCGAGTGTTCCAGAGCCGACGGATATTTCAGAAGGAGAAAATAGTAAAACTGTTGGTTTTATTGTTGCTATAGTAACGGTTAATGCTAATTACAGATAGGGTTCGTTCAATGGGTTTGTTTACACAGCTTACAAGATGCCCCTTACACATTGGCAAGCAGTATACAGTCATTTGACAATTGAGAATAGCCCAATGTTTAGTGCATTGCTGAGGACTTACCGGTTCTCATTGCGGAAAGTTCTGACGATTAAAGCCACGGTTGATCAGTTGTTATCTTGCCATGATTTACGACATGGTCTACAACTACTTCTGAGGTTTGGTTGAATCATTGTAGCTTCCTCAGTCGTTGTCTTGCCATGATTTACGACATGGTCTACAACTACTTCTGAGGTTTGGTTGAGTCATTGTAGTTTCCTCAGTCGTTGTCTTGCCATGATTTACGACATGGTCTACAACTACTTCTGAGGTTTGGTTGAGTCATTGTAGCTTCCTCAGTCGTTGTCTTGCCATGATTTACGACATGGTCTACAACTACTTCTGAGGTTTGGTTGAATCATTGTAGCTTCCTCAGTCGTTGTCATGCCATGATTTACGACATGGTCTACAACTACTTCTGAGGTTTGGTTGAATCATTGTAGCTTCCTCAGTCGTTGTCTTGCCATGATTTATGACATGGTCTACAACTACTTCTGAGGTTTGGTTGAATCATTGTAGCTTCCTCAGTCATTGTCTTGCCATGATTTATGACATGGTCTACAACTACTTCTGAGGTTTGGTTGAATCATTGTAGCTTCCTCAGTCGTTGTCATGCCATGATTTACGACATGGTCTACAACTACTTCTGAGGTTTGGTTGAATCATTGTAGCTTCCTCAGTCGTTGTCTTGCCATGATTTACGACATGGTCTAAAACTATTGCTGTGATTTCATTGGACACTCTTTGCTGTTGCTGCAGTTGTCTTGGTCCGTGGCCTTGTCCTCTACCATGTTCCCCCCACAGCTCTCCAACGAGGCCCACGACCACCTCTCAGAAGGGGTTCTGGGTCCGTGGCCTTGTCCTCTACCACGTTCCTCCTACACCTCTCAAACGAGGCCCACAACCACCTCTCAGAAGGGGTGCTTGGTCCGTGGCCTTGATCTCTACCACGTTCCCTCCACACCTCTCAAACGAGACACACGACCACCTCTCAGAAGGGGTTCTTGGTCCGTGGCCTTGTCCTCTACCACGTTCCCCCCACAGCTCTCCAACGAGGCCCACAACCACCTCTCAGAAGGGGTTCTTGGTCCGTGGCCTTGTCCTCTACCACGTTCCTCCTACACCTCTCAAACGAGGCCCACGACCACCTCTCAAAAGGGGTGCTTGGTCCGTGGCCTTGTCCTCTACCACGTTCCCCCCACACCTCTCAAACGAGGCCCACGACCACCTCTCAGAAGGGGTTCTTGGTCCGTGGCCTTGTCCTCTACCACGTTCCCCCTACACCTCTCCAACGAGGCCCACGACCACCTCTCAGAAGGGGTTCTTGGTTCGTGGCCTTGTCCTCTACCACATTCCCCACCACACCTCTCCAACGAGGCCCACGACCACCTCTCAGAAGGGGTTCTTGGTCCGTGGCCTTGTCCTCTACCACGTTCCCCCCACAGCTCTCCAACGAGGCCCACGACCACCTCTCAGAAGGGTTGCTTGGTCCGTGGCCTTGTCCTCTACCACGTTCCCCCCACACCTCTCCAACGAGGCCCACGACCACCTCTCAGAAGGGGTTCTGGGTCCGTGGCCTTGTCCTCTACCACGTTCCCCCCCACAGCTCTCCAACGAGGCCCACGACCACCTCTCAGAAGGGGTTCTTGGTCCGTGGCCTTGTCCTCTACCACGTTCCCCCCACAGCTCTCCAACGAGGCCCACGACCACCTCTCAGAAGGGTTGCTTGGTCCGTGGCCTTGTCCTCTACCACGTTCCCCCCACACCTCTCCAACGAGGCCCACGACCACCTCTCAGAAGGGGTTCTTGGTCCGTGGCCTTGTCCTCTACCACGTTCCCCCCACAGCTCTCCAACGAGGCCCACAACCACCTCTCAGAAGGGGTTCTTGGTCCGTGGCCTTGTCCTCTACCACAATCCCCACCACACCTCTCCAACGAGGCCCACGACCACCTCTCAGAAGGGGTTCTTGGTCCGTGGCCTTGTCCTCTACCACGTTCAACCCCACACCTCTCCAACGAGGCCCACGACCTCTCAGAAGGGGTGCTTGTCCCCTGCCATTCCTTTGACCACCACGTCTTCCTCGTCTTCTTCCTTGTCTTCCTCCTCCCACTGCTTAACCTCTATTGTGACATGGATCACCTGCCGGCTCCATGTTATCGCTATGTTGTTGTAGATGGATACCACTCAGTCCACTATACAGCTCCATGTTATCTCTATGTTGTTGTAGATGGATACCACTCAGTCCACTATACAGCTCCACTATACAGCTCCATGTTATCACTATGTTGTAGATGGATACCACTCAGTCCACTATACAGCTCCACTATACAGCTCCACTATACAGCTCCACTATACAGCTCCATGTTATCTCTATGTTGTTGTAGATGGATACCACTCAGTCCACTATACAGCTCCACTATACAGCTCCACTATACAGCTCCATGTTATCACTGTGTTGTTGTAGGTGGATACCACTCAGTCCACTATACAGCTCCACTATACAGCTCCACTATACAGCTCCATGTTATCTCTATGTTGTTGTAGGTGGATACCACTCAGTCCACTATACAGCTCCACTATACAGCTCCATGTTATCTCTATGTTGTTGTAGGTGGATACCACTCAGTCCACTATACAGCTCCATGTTATCTCTATGTTGTTGTAGGTGGATACCACTCAGTCCACTATACAGCTCCATGTTATCTCTATGTTGTTGTAGGTGGATACCACTCAGTCCACTATACAGCTCCACTATACAGCTCCACTATACAGCTCCACTATACAGCTCCATGTTATCTCTATGTTGTTGTAGGTGGATACCACTCAGTCCACTATACAGCTCCACTATACAGCTCCATGTTATCACTGTGTTGTTGTAGGTGGATACCACTCAGTTCACTATATACTCATACCACAATGTGAAATCAATCATCAGTGACGAGTTGGCAGTTTTGGAAAAGCAATTACAAGGGCCTGCATACATACACTAAATGGCCACTTTATTAGGTACACCTGCGTGTTAACTCAAATAGCCTGCTCCTTCGAACAGCGAATCATGTGGCTGCCTGCAACTCAATATATAGAGTATTTAGAGTAGAGAGCTTTAGTTGTTGTTCAAACCAAACATTAGACCGGGCAACTTTGACCGTGGTATGATTGTCGATGCCACACATGGTGGTTCCAGCATCTCAGAAACAGCTGCCCTCCTGAGATTTTTACGCTCTACAGTCTCTAGAGTTTACGGAGGATGGTACGATAAACAAAACACACTCAGTTCTGTGGGCAAAAACACCTTGTTAATGAGAGAGGTTAGAGGAGAATGTCCAGACTCATTCAAGCCAACAGAAAGGCCACGAATGGTATGTAGAAGGACATCTCTTAACGTACAACACCGTGAATAATTCAGGCTGTTGTGGAGGCAAAAGGGGGTCCTACCCAGTACTAGAGAGGTGTACCTAATGAAGTGGCCGGTGAGTGTACAGAAATGTCAAATCTGAAAACATGGTCTGGAAAAGTGGTACATGTGACCATAGAAACAGTGTCTGATAAAGAATGATGATGAAACATTACATCCATAGATAATGTAGTCCAATTGGTTCATGTTCCACGGTAATTGGTGCCAACGGAGCTCGTTATCCTGAAACCTTGATGATCTGATCATGGAATATTGTTCCTCCGTTTCTATACGCATTAAGAGTACCGCAACAGTTACTGAACATTTTGAGTTTTTTGTTTGTTGTCAATTGATAGTTAGATCATTGTAATGAAATTAATTGACAGTCATCTCTCTGATACTTTGATGTTAAGTTCTGTGGTTTAGAACGGGTGATTTTAGTCCAATGCACAAAATGATCTTAGCTTTATGTGTCTTGTATCCAAGCAATTGGAAAAAAAAGTGTTATTTTTTGAAAAATTTGCATTTTTTTATCATCGGTTGAGAGTTTTGGAAGGAAGGAGGTAGGGAGAGGGGAAGGTAAGGGAGAGAGAGGGGGTGGAGGGGAGGACATGGAAGGAGGGGGGCATGGGGAATGGGGAAGGAGGGAGGTAGGGAGGTAGGGAGGTAGGGAGAGGGGAAGGTAAGGGAGAGAGAGGGGTGGAGGGAGGGAAGGACATGGGGGAGGGATACGAGGGGAGGGGGCAAGGTGGGAGAGAGATGGGATGATAATTTAACGGAAGAAAAGTGCCGATAAATGGAGACGTTGAAGGAGAGAGAGGGGGAGAGGATGGGGAGGATAAGAGAGGAGAGGGAAAGGGAGACAGTAAAACAATTAGTTTAACTGAGATGGTTGAAGGTCACTGTGTAGGCGCATATGTTACTGTATATATATATATGTGTGTGTGTGTGTGTGTGTGTGTGTGTGTGTGTATGTGTGTGTGTGTGTGTGGGTGTGTGTGTGTGTGTGGGTGTGTGTGTGTGTGTGTGTGTGTGTGCGTGCGTGTGTGTGTGCGTGTGTGTCTTCCTAAAGGGTGCAGTAATTTCCAACTCACTCTCCCCAGTAATGAGAGTAATTATGGAAGCGGTAATTTGCCATTTGATCCCCCTTGCCATGATCCACTGTCCTCTTCCACATCCTCAAAGAGAAGCTCTCTCTCCTCCCTCCACAGGCTGGCCAGAATACAAATGATGGAGGGAGAGAGGGGGGGGAGTGAGGTTGGGGGGAAGATAGAGAGAGAGAGAGAGACAGAGAGAGATAGACAGAGAGAGAGAGAGAGAGAGACAGACAGACAGACAGACAGAGAGAGACGGAGAGAGAGAGAGAGAGAGAGAGAGAGAGAGAGAGAGAGAGAGAGAGAGAGAGAGAGAGAGGTTGTTAACTGAGTGTGCACCAGTGTTAATAATGTCCACCAGTTTGTGTAATGTCTGCTTATAAACCAGTTATTAATCATTATAAACACTGTATAAGGTAGTACACTATATAAAACATTTACATTAAGACCTATGTAAGACCCTTATAAATGCCTTAAAACTACAGTACAGTTTGTTAAGCATTTGCAAACGTACTGTATATCATTACATAAAAATGTATTATAAACTGAGTGTTTCGAGACCTGAATGCTGATTGGCTGACAGCCGTGGTATGTCAGACTGTATACCACGGGTATGACAAAACAGTTATTTGTACTGCTCTAATTACGTTGGTAACCAGTTTATAATAGCAATAAGGTACCAGGGCCTCCTGCGTGGCACATATTCGAGCCCAGGCTCTGTCGCACCCGGCCGTGACCGGGAGGCCCATGGGGCGGCACACATTCGAGCCCAGGCTCTGTCGCACCCGGCCGTGACCGGGAGGCCCATGGGACGGCACAAAATTGGTCCAGCGTCGTCCGCGTTAGGGAGGGCTTGGCCGGCAGGGATATCCTTGTCTCATCGCGCACCAGCAACTCCTGTGTCGGGCCACGCTGATAAGGTCGCCAGGTATTTCCTCCGACACATTGATACGGCTGGCTACCGAATTGGAGGTGCATTGTGTCAAGAAGCAGTGCGGCTAGGTTGGGTTGTGTTTCAGAGGACGCATGGCTCTCGACCTTCTCCTCTCCCGAGTCCATACGGGAGTTGCAGCGATGAGACAAGACGGTAACTACAACCAATTGGATACCGTGAAATTGGGGAGAAAAAAAGGGGTAAAATTAAAAATGTAAAAAGCAATAAGCCACCTAAGGGCTGTATCCAGGCACTCTGAGATGCATCGTCCTTGGTATATATGTCACGCCTTAGTTATCTTTGTTATCTTTATTATTTTGGTTAGGTCAGGGTGTGACATGGGGGATTTATGTGTTTAGGCTGGTCTAGGGGTTTTGTATGTTTATGGGGTGTTACTAGTCTAGGTGTTTATGTAAGTCTATGGTTGCCTAGATTGGTCCTCAATTAGAGGCAGGTGTTTATCGTTGTCTCTGATTGGGAACCATATTTAGGCAGCCATGTTCTGTGGGTGGTTGTCTTCTGTCTTTGTGTCGATGCACCAGATAGGACTGCTTCGGTTTTTCACATTTGTTGTTATGTATTTTATAGTGTTCACGTTTATTGTCTTTATTAAACATGTTGAACACTAACCACGCTGCATTTTGGTCCTCCTCTCCTTCAACGGAAGAAAACCGTTACAATATACCACAGCCCCTCGTGACATTTCTTAAATACTGTGTGTTAAGAATTTGTGAACTTCCTGCAAATCAGTACATAACTTTTAATATAATTTGTAAACCATTTGTAAACTTCTTGTAAATCATGACATAACATTTAATACAGATGGTTGACCATTTGTACATTTATTGTAAATTGTTACTTAAACCTGTTTGGGATAGGGGGCAGCATTGGGAAGTTTGGATGGAAAGCGTGCCCAGAGTAAACTACCTGTTACTCAGGCCCAGAAGCTAGGATATGTATATGTAATTAGAAGATTTGGATAGGAAACACTCTAAAGTTTCCAAAACTGTTCAAATAATGTCTGTGAGTATAACAGAACTCATATGGCAGGCGAAAACCTGAGAAACATCCAACCAGGAAGTGGGAATTCTGAGGTTTGTAGTTTAAGTGAATGCCTATCTAATATCCAGTGTCTGTGGGGTCAGATTGCACTTCCTAAGGCTTCCACTAGATATCAACAGTCTTTAGAAGTTGTATCAGGCTTCTATTGTGAAAGGGGAGAGAATAAGACCACTCAGAGTAAGTGGCTCAGCTGAAAGCCATGTGTTGTTTATCGCGTGTGGCCGTGAGCGTCGTCGTTGGTTATCTTTCTTTTCTATTGTCAATGCTGCTGTCCGGTTGAAATAATATTGAATAGTTATGATACAAAAGATCCTAAGGTTTGATTATAGACATCGTTTGACATGTTTCTACGTCTGGATGTTGTGCCCGCGCACTGTGCATATGGATTATTGAACTAAACGTGCAAACAAAAAGGAGGTTTTTGGACATGAAGATGAACTTTATTGAACAAAACAAACATTTATTATGTAACATGGAGTCCTGGGAGTGCCAAAATATGAAGATCATCAAAGGTTAGTGATTCATTTTAACGCTATTTCTGACTTTTGTGACACTTGTCCTTTACTGGAAAATGTCTGTATCGTTTTTATGGCTAGGCGCTGTCCTAACATAATCGCATGATGTGCTTTCGTAGTAAAGCCTTTTTGAAATCGGACACTCTGGCTGGATAAACAAAAAGTTTATCTTTAAAATGGTGTATAATACTTGTATGTTTGAGGAAATTTAATTATGAGATTTCTGTTGTTTGAATTTGGCGCCCTGCAATTTCTGCAGGTGGAACACCCTTCCCAGAAAGGTTAACAAGAATTTAAGCTTTATGCAAATATCAGATATGTCTATGTCCAGGGAAATGTTCTTGTTACTTACAACCTCATGCTAATTGCATTAGCCTACATTAGCTCAACCGTCCCGCAGGGGACCCACCAATCCTGAAGAGGTTTTAATATAGAATATAGTGTTTTTAAGCATTTGTATACTTCTTGTAAATTTTGACATAACCCTGAATGTAGTTTTTAAGCATTTGTAAAGTTATTGTAAATCATCATATAACAGCTAATTTACCGATAGATAAATGACTAGGAATCAGAGAGAAGAAGAGTTAGAGCTGAATCAGAGAGAAGAAGAGTTAGAGTGGAATCAGAGAGAAGAAGAGTTAGAGTGGAATCAGAGAGAAGAAGAGTTAGAGCAGAATCAGAGAGAAGAAGAGTTAGAGCTGAATCAGAGAGAAGGAGAGAGAGCAGAATCAGAGAGAAGAAGAGTTTAGAGCAGAATCAGAGAGAAGAAAAGTTAGAGCTGAATCAGAGAGAAGAAAAGTGAGAGCTGAACCAGAGAGAAGAGTTAGAGCAGAATCAGAGAGAAGAGTTAGAGCAGAATCATAGAGAAGAGAAGAGCAGAATCATAGAGAAGAAGAGTGAGAGCAGAATCAGAGAGAAGAGTGAGAGCAGAATCAGAGAGAAGAGTGAGAGCAGAATCAGAGAGAAGAGTGAGAGCAGAATCAGAGAGAAGAGTGAGAGCAGAATCAGGGAGAAGAGTGAGAGCAGAATCAGAGAGAAGAGTGAGAGCAGAATCAGAGAGAAGAGTGAGAGCAGTATCAGAGAGAAGAGTGAGAGCAGAATCAGAGAGAATAGTGAGAGCAGAATCAGAGAGAAGAGTGAGAGCAGAATCAGAGAGAAGCGTGAGAGCAGAATCAGAGAGAAGAAGAGCGAGAGCAGAATCAGAGAGAAGAAGAGCGAGAGCAGAATCAGAGAGAAGAAGAGCGAGAGCAGGAAAGGGAAGAAGGGGAGGCAAACGAAGTAGAAAGAGAGCAGCTCAGTGTTGAGTCTCACGTCTGGGTTTGTCAGTAGAAAGAGAGCAGCTCAGTGTTGAGTCTCACGTCTGGGTTTGTCAGCAGAAGGAGAGCAGCTCAGTGTTGAGTCTCGTATCTGTGTTTGTCAGCAGAAAGAGAGCAGCTCAGTGTTGAGTCTCACGTCTGGGTTTGTCAGCAGAAAGAGAGCAGCCCAGCATTGAGTCTCACGTCTGGGTTTGTCAGCAGGAGACGACTTGGGTGTACAGGTCCTGCCCTTGGAAAAGCTGATCTGGACTGTCTCATTGGACCGCCAAGGTCTGCCAGTCGGAACGTTCCAGAATATTTGTGAACGATAGCTGGACACGTACTCACACACATTGACTGTAAGTTCCCGACCCATTGAAGAATCCACTGTCTCTTCATTGTAGGGTGGTACAGTATGTGTGGTATGTAGTATGGTTGAACGGTTTATCTTGGGGCGGCAGGGTAGCCTAGTGGTTAGAGTGTAGAGGCGGCAGGGTAGCCTAGTGGTTAGAGTGTAGAGGCGGCAGGGTAGCCTAGTGGTTAGAGCGTTGGACTAGTAACCGGAAGGTTGCAAGTTCAAATGCCCGAGCTGACAAGGTACAAATCTGTCGTTCTGCTCCTGAACAGGCAGTTAACATTTACATTTACATTTAAGTAATTTAGCAGACGCTCTTATCCAGAGCGACTTACAAATTGGTGCATTCACCTTATGACATCCAGTGGAACAGCCACTTTACAATAGTGCATCTAAATCTTTTAAGGGGGGGTGAGAAGGATTACTTTATCCTATCCTAGGTATTCCTTAAAGAGGTGGGGTTTCAGGTGTCTCCGGAAGGTGGTGATTGACTCCGCTGTCCTGGCGTCGTGAGGGAGTTTGTTCCACCATTGGGGGGCCAGAGCAGCGAACAGTTTTGACTGGGCTGAGCGGGAACTGTACTTCCTCAGTGGTAGGGAGGCGAGCAGGCCAGAGGTGGATGAACGCAGTGCCCTTGTTTGGGTGTAGGGCCTGATCAGAGCCTGGAGGTACTGAGGTGCCGTTCCCCTCACAGCTCCGTAGGCAAGCACCATGGTCTTGTAGCGGATGCGAGCTTCAACTGGAAGCCAGTGGAGAGAGCGGAGGAGCGGGGTGACGTGAGAGAACTTGGGAAGGTTGAACACCAGACTGGCTGCGGCGTTCTGGATGAGTTGTAGGGGTTTAATGGCACAGGCAGGGAGCCCAGCCAACAGCGAGTTGCAGTAATCCAGACGGGAGATGACAAGTGCCTGGATTAGGACCTGCGCCGCTTCCTGTGTGAGGCAGGGTCGTACTCTGCGGATGTTGTAGAGCATGAACCTACAGGAACGGGCCACCGCCTTGATGTTAGTTGAGAACGACAGGGTGTTGTCCAGGATCACGCCAAGGTTCTTAGCGCTCAGGGAGGAGGACACAATGGAGTTGTCAACCGTGATGGCGAGATCATGGAACGGGCAGTCCTTCCCCGGGAGGAAGAGCAGCTCCGTCTTGCCGAGGTTCAGCTTGAGGTGGTGATCCGTCATCCACACTGATATGTCTGCCAGACATGCAGAGATGCGATTCGCCACCTGGTCATCAGAAGGGGGAAAGGAGAAGATTAATTGTGTGTCGTCTGCATAGCAATGATAGGAGAGACCATGTGAGGTTATGACAGAGCCAAGTGACTTGGTGTATAGCGAGAATAGGAGAGGGCCTAGAACAGAGCCCTGGGGGACACCAGTGGTGAGAGCATGTGGTGAGGAGACGGATTCTCGCCATGCCACCTGGTAGGAGCGACCTGTCAGGTAGGACGCAATCCAAGCGTGGGCCGCGCCGGAGATGCCCAACTCGGAGAGGGTGGAGAGGAGGATCTGATGGTTCACCGTATCGAAGGCAGCCGATAGGTCTAGAAGGATGAGAGCAGAGGAGAGAGTTAGCTTTAGCAGTGCGGAGCGCCTCCGTGATACAGAGAAGAGCAGTCTCAGTTGAATGACTAGTCTTGAAACCTGACTGATTTGGATCAAGAAGGTCATTCTGAGAGAGATAGCGGGAGAGCTGGCCAAGGACGGCACGTTCAAGAGTTTTTTGGAGAGAAAAGAAAGAAGGGATACTGGTCTGTAGTTGTTGACATCGGAGGGATCGAGTGTAGGTTTTTTCAGAAGGGGTGCAACTCTCGCTCTCTTGAAGACGGAAGGGACGTAGCCAGCGGTCAGGGATGAGTTGATGAGCGAGGTGAGGTAAGGGAGAAGGTCTCCGGAAATGGTCTGGAGAAGAGAGGAGGGGATAGGGTCAAGCGGGCAGGTTGTTGGGCGGCGGCCGTCACAAGACGCGAGATTTCATCTGGAGAGAGAGGGAGAAAGAGGTCAGAGCACAGGGTAGGGCAGTGTGAGCAGAACCAGCGGTGTCGTTTGACTTAGCAAACGAGGATCGGATGTCGTCGACCTTCTTTTCAAAATGGTTGACGAAGTCATCTGCAGAGAGGGAGGAGGGGGAGGGGGAGGAGGATTCAGGAGGGAGGAGAAGGTGGCAAAGAGCTTCCCTAGGGTTAGAGGCAGATGCTTGGAATTTAGAGTGGTAGAAAGTGGCTTTAGCAGCAGAGACAGAAGAGGAAAATGTAGAGAGGAGGGAGTGAAAGGATGCCAGGTCCGCAGGGAGGCGAGTTTTCCTCCATTTCCGCTCGGCTGCCCGGAGCCCTGTTCTGTGAGCTCGCAATGAGTCGTCGAGCCACGGAGCGGGAGGAGGACCGAGCCGGCCTGGAGGATAGTGGACATAGAGAGTCAAAGGATGCAGAAAGGGAGGAGAGGAGGGTTGAGGAGGCAGAATCAGGAGATAGGTTGGAGAAGGTTTGAGCAGAGGGAAGAGATGATAGGATGGAAGAGGAGAGAGTAGCGGGGGAGAGAGAGCGAAGGTTGGGACGGCGCAATACCATCCGAGTAGGGGCAGTGTGGGAAGTGTTGGATGAGAGCGAGAGGGAAAAGGATACAAGGTAGTGGTCGGAGACTTGGAGGGGAGTTGCAATGAGGTTAGTGGAAGAACAGCATCTAGTAAAGATGAGGTCGAGCGTATTGCCTGCCTTGTGAGTAGGGGGGGAAGGTGAGAGGGAGAGGTCAAAAGAGGAGAGGAGTGGAAAGAAGGAGGCAGAGAGGAATGAGTCAAAGGTAGACGTGGGGAGGTTAAGCTTGAAAGGGCTGGTAACTGTGACAGCATGGAATTCAAAGGAGGCGATAGACAGATGGGTAAGGGGAGAAAGAGAGAATGACCACTTGGGAGAGATGAGGATCCCGGTGCCACCACCCCGCTGACCAGAAGCTCTCGGGGTGTACGAGAACACGTGGGCTGACGAAGAGAGAGCAGTAGGAGTAGCAGTGTTATCTGTGGTGATCCATGTTTCCGTCAGTGCCAAGAAGTCGAGGGACTGGAGGGAGGGATAGGCTGAGATGAACTCTGCCTTGTTGGCCGCAGATCGGCAGTTCCAGAGGCTACCGGAGACCTGGAACTCCACGTGGGTCGTGCGCGCTGGGACCACCAGATTAGGGTGGCCGCGGCCACGCGGTGTGGAGCGTTTGTATGGTCTGTGCAGAGAGGAGAGAACAGGGATAGACAGACACATAGTTGACAGGCTACAGAAGAGGCTACGCTAATGCAAAGGAGATTGGAATGACAAGTGGACTACACGTCTCGAATGTTCAGAAAGTTGAGCTTACGTAGCAAGAATCTTATTGACTAAAATGATTAAAATGATACAGTACTGCTGTAGTAGGCTAGCTGGCAGTGGCTGCGTTGTTGACTTTGTAGGCTAGCTGGCAGTGGCTGCGTTGTTGACACTACACTAATCAAGTCGTTCCGTTGAGTGTAATAGTTTCTACAGTGCTGCTATTCGGGGCTAGCTGGCTAGCTAGCAGTGTTGATTACGTTACGTTGCGTTAAAAGAACGACAATAGCTGGCTAGCTAACCTAGAAAATCGCTCTAGACTACACAATTATCTTTGATACAAAGACGGCTATGTAGCTAGCTATGTAGCTAGCTACGATCAAACAAATCAAACCGTTGTACTGTAATGAAATGAAATGAAAATGTGATACTACCTGTGGAGCGGCGGAATGCGACCGGGTTGTTGAGTGCGGAAGTTCTATTCGGTAGACGTTGGCTAGCTGTTGGCTAGCTAGCAGTGTCTCCTACGTTAAGGACGACAAATAGCTGGCTAGCTAACCTCGGTAAATTAAGATAATCACTCTAAAACTACACACTCTAAACTACACAATTATCTTGGATACGAAGACAGCAAAGACAACTATGTAGCTAGCTAACACTACACTAATCAAGTCGTTCAGTTGAGTGTAATAGTTTCTACAGTGCTGCTATTCGGTAGACGGTGGACGTTTGCTAGCTGGCTAGCTGCTGGGCAGATAGCAGTGTAGACTACGTTAGGACGACGAAATACGATAATTACGCAATTATCTTTGATACAAAGACGGCTATGTAGCTAGCTAAGAAGAAATTGCTAAGATTAGACAAATCAAACCGTTGTACTATAATGAAATGTAATGAAATGTAATGAAAAGTTATACTACCTGTGGACCGAAGTGCGGATGCGACCGCTCGCTCCAACCCGGAAGCACTGTTCCTAGGGCCGTCTTTGAAAATAAGATTGTGTTCTTAACTGACTTGCCTAGTTAAATAAAGGTAAAATAAAAAACATAAAATCTTGAGTGTGTAAACAAAAAAAATCATCAAATGATGCAGTATGCTGTTCTACTGTAAAGAACAATGTAAGCCACCAGACGTTGTATCCTTTGTCTGGGTGCAGGACTTGTGGATCCTTGTCTGATATTGTCTCTTAATAGATTTGCATTTGTATTTGTATCTGCTGTTCTCTATCTTTCTCTCTCTCTGTGTGTGTGTGTGTGTGCTAAATCCCCACTCTCCCCTGGGTCACCTTGTGTGGCTCCTCTCCTAATTCAACATTGTAATATTTATGTGTAGAAGGACTTGTTTATCTGTCTCTCAGGAATAGTGGGATGAAAGGAGTGGGAGGAGGAGAGAAGTATGTCTGCGAGTCTCGCTCCCTCTATATTCCGTGCTCTATCTCCCCCATTCTCTTTCTCGTTCCTTGCTCCACTGAGTTGGGGATATAATGAAGGCGAAGATAAAAGAGAACCTGAGAGAGGAGGAAGAGAGAAGAAAGATTGCCATATATTTGGTATTTCTCTCTCTCTCTCTTTCTCTTTCTCTTTCTCGGAAGCTGAATTTGTGAAGTGATTTGTTACCGGGTATCTTTCTCCAATTGTTCTCCCTTTCTCTCTCTCTCTCTCTCTCTCTCTCTCTCTCTCTCTCTCTCTCTCTCTCTCTTCCCTGTCTCTCTCTCTCTAGCTCTCTCT
Source organism: Oncorhynchus nerka (assembly GCF_034236695.1). Lineage (NCBI taxonomy): Eukaryota > Metazoa > Chordata > Actinopteri > Salmoniformes > Salmonidae > Oncorhynchus > Oncorhynchus nerka. The sequence continues at coordinate 95,153,401 of NC_088399.1, read as the reverse complement.
CTCTCTCTCTCTCTCTCTTCCCTGTCTCTCTCTCGCTCTCTCTCTCTCTCTCTCTTCCCTGTCTCTCTCTCTCTCTCTCTCTCTCCCTTCTCTCTCTCTCTCTCTCTCTCTCTCTCTCTCTCTCTCTTCCCTGTCTCTCTCTCTCTCTCTCTCTCTCTTCCTTGTCTCTCTCTCTCTCTCTCTCTCTCTCTCTCTCTCTCTCTCTCTCTCTCTCTCTTTCTCTCTCTCTCTTCCCTGTCTCTCTCTCGCTCATATGTTTATGCCAAAACAAGTGGAATAGACAATAAACAAAAGGGAAATTAACATGGGAAACACAAAAATTCACAAAGAACGTAGACATTTCAAATGTTATAAAATTCTCTCTCTCTCTCTCTCTCTCTCTCTCTCTCTCTCTCTCTCTCTCTCTCTCTCTCTCTTCCCTGTCTCTCTCTCTCTCTCTCTCTCTCTTCCCTGTCTCTCTCTCTCTCTCTCTCTCTCTCTCTCTCTCGCTCTCTCTCTCTCTCTCTCTCTCTTCCCTGTCTCTCTTTCTCTCTCTCTCTCTCTCTCTCACACTATCTCGTTCTCTTCCATCTCCCTCTCTCCTCCTCCCTCCCTCTCTTTCTTTCTTCCTCTCTCTCTCTAAATGCCATTCAATACAAAGGGTTTTACTGGCATGGGAAACATATGTTTATGCCAAAACAAGTGGAATAGACAATAAACAAAAGGGAAATTAACATGGGAAACACTAGTAAAATTTACACTCACAAAAATTCACAAAAAACGTAGACATTTCAAATGTTATAAAATTCTCTCTCTCTCTCTCTCTCTCTCTCTCTCTCTCTCTCTTTGAAAACTTCTCTCTCTCTCTCCCTCTCTCTCTCTGTCTCTCTCTCTCTCTCTCTCTCTCTCTCTCTCTCTCTCTCTCTCTCTCTCTCTATCTATACTGCAGTGTGCTAAATCATGGTCACACAGAGTAGTAATTGGCAGTCTTAAACAAATCTACCGTGGAACAAAAGTATAAATCTCACACACATGGTTATGGGCTCAACAGAAAGAAGTCACCTGTACAATGTCATGGAATGGAAATGTGTTGCATTTTGAGTTTGTATCAAAATATTACACATCACAGGAGACTGAAATATAACAAACAAAAACACATCGTTGACATAGAAACACGGGATTAACCACGTTTTGTTTTCTCTCGAAATAATCTTTACGAATTATGAAATTCTGAAACATATTATTAACATTACACCCATGAGAAAAAGAGGACAAGAAGAAATGTCTACGGATCTGAGGGCTAGACGGAACCTGTGTCTGTGTGTGTAGGTGTATGTATGTGTCTGTGTGTGTATGTGTATGTATGTGTCTGTGTGTGTAGGTGTATGTATGTGTCTGTGTGTGTAGGTGTATGTATGTGTCTGTGTGTGTCTGTGTGTGTAGGTGTCTGTGTGTGTCTGTGTCTGTGTGTGTAGGTGTATGTATGTGTCTGTGTGTGTCTGTGTGTGTAGGTGTCTGTGTGTGTCTGTGTGTGTAGGTGTCTGTGTGTAGGTGTCTGTGTGTGTAGGTGTATGTATGTGTCTGTGTGTGTCTGTGTGTGTAGGTGTATGTATGTGTCTGTGTGTGTAGGTGTATGTATGTGTCTGTGTGTGTCTGTGTGTGTAGGTGTATGTATGTGTCTGTGTGTGTCTGTGTGTGTAGGTGTCTGTGTGTGTCTGTGTGTGTAGGTGTCTGTGTGTAGGTGTCTGTGTGTGTAGGTGTCTGTGTGTGTCTGTGTGTGTCTGTGTGTGTCTGTGTGTGTCTGTGTGTGAAGGTGTATGTAGGTGTCTGTGTGTGTAGGTGTCTGTGTGTAGGTGTCTGTGTGTGTATGTGTCTGTGTGTGTAGGTGTATGTAGGTGTAGGTGTCTGTGTCTGTGTGTGTCTGTGTGTGAAGGTGTATGTAGGTGTCTGTGTGTGTAGGTGTCTGTGTGTGTAGGTGTCTGTGTGTGTAGGTGTCTGTGTGTGTATGTGTCTGTGTGTGTAGGTGTCTGTGTGTGTAGGTGTATGTATGTGTCTGTGTGTGTCTGTGTGTGTAGGTGTATGTATGTGTCTGTATGTGTCTGTGTGTGTAGGTGTATGTATGTGTCTGTGTGTGTAGGTGTATGTATGTGTCTGTGTGTGTCTGTATGTGTCTGTGTGTGTAGGTGTATGTATGTGTCTGTGTGTGTCTGTGTGTGTAGGTGTCTGTATGTGTCTGTGTGTGTAGGTGTATGTATGTGTCTGTGTGTGTCTGTATGTGTCTGTGTGTGTAGGTGTATGTATGTGTCTGTGTGTGTAGGTGTATGTATGTGTAGGTGTATGTATGTGTCTGTGTGTGTAGGTGTATGTGTGTGTAGGTGTATGTATGTGTCTGTGTGTGTAGGTGTCTGTGTGTGTAGGTGTCTGTGTGTGTAGGTGTCTGTGTGTGTATGTGTCTGTGTGTGTAGGTGTCTGTGTGTGTAGGTGTCTGTGTGTGTAGGTGTCTGTGTGTGTATGTGTCTGTGTGTGTCTGTGTGTGTAGGTGTATGTATGTGTCTGTGTGTGTCTGTGTGTGTAGGTGTCTGTGTGTGTATGTGTCTGTGTGTGTAGGTGTCTGTGTGTGTATGTGTCTGTGTGTGTAGGTGTATGTATGTGTCTGTGTGTCTGTGTGTGTAGGTGTATGTATGTGTCTGTGTGTGTATGTGTCTGTGTGTATGTGTCTGTAGGTGTATGTATGTGTCTGTGTGTGTAGCTGTATGTATGTGTCTGTGTGTGTAGGTGTATGTATGTGTCTGTGTGTGTCTGTGTCTGTGTGTGTCTGTGTGTGTATGTGTCTGTGTGTGTAGGTGTATGTATGTGTCTGTGTGTGTATGTGTCTGTGTGTGTCTGTGTGTGTAGGTGTATGTATGTGTCTGTGTGTGTAGGTGTATGTATGTGTCTGTGTGTGTATGTGTCTGTGTGTGTAGGTGTATGTATGTGTCTGTGTGTGTCTGTGTGTGTATGTGTCTGTAGGTGTATGTATGTGTCTGTGTGTGTAGCTGTATGTATGTGTCTGTGTGTGTCTGTGTCTGTGTGTGTAGCTGTATGTAGGTGTCTGTGTGTGTAGCTGTATGTATGTGTCTGTGTGTGTCTGTGTGTGTAGGTGTATGTATGTGTCTGTGTGTGTAGGTGTATGTATGTGTCTGTGTGTGTCTGTGTGTGTATGTGTCTGTGTGTGTATGTGTCTGTGTGTGTAGGTGTATGTATGTGTCTGTGTGTGTCTGTGTGTGTGTGTATGTGTCTGTGTGTGTATGTGTCTGTGTGTGTCTGTGTGTGTAGGTGTATGTATGTGTCTGTGTGTGTCTGTGTGTGTAGGTGTCTGTGTGTGTATGTGTCTGTGTGTGTAGGTGTCTGTGTGTGTAGGTGTCTGTGTGTGTATGTGTCTGTATGTGTCTGTGTGTGTAGGTGTATGTATGTGTCTGTGTGTGTAGGTGTATGTATGTGTCTGTGTGTGTATGTGTCTGTGTGTGTAGGTGTATGTATGTGTCTGTGTGTGTCTGTGTGTAGGTGTATGTATGTGTCTGTGTGTGTCTGTGTGTGTAGGTGTATGTATGTGTCTGTGTGTGTATGTGTATGTGTCTGTGTGTGTAGGTGTGTGTATGTGTATGTATGTGTCTGTGTGTGTAGGTGTCTGTGTGTGTAGGTGTATGTATGTGTCTGTGTGTGTCTGTGTGTGTATGTGTCTGTGTGTGTAGCTGTATGTATGTGTCTGTGTGTGTAGGTGTATGTATGTGTCTGTGTGTGTCTGTGTCTGTGTGTGTCTGTGTGTGTAGCTGTATGTATGTGTCTGTGTGTGTCTGTGTGTGTAGGTGTATGTATGTGTCTGTGTGTGTAGGTGTATGTATGTGTCTGTGTGTGTCTGTGTGTGTATGTGTCTGTGTGTGTATGTGTCTGTGTGTGTAGGTGTATGTATGTGTCTGTGTGTGTCTGTGTGTGTATGTGTCTGTGTGTGTCTGTGTGTGTATGTGTCTGTGTGTGTATGTGTCTGTGTGTGTAGGTGTATGTATGTGTCTGTGTGTGTCTGTGTGTGTATGTGTCTGTGTGTGTAGGTGTATGTATGTGTCTGTGTGTGTATGTGTCTGTGTGTGTCTGTGTGTGTAGGTGTATGTATGTGTCTGTGTGTGTAGGTGTATGTATGTGTCTGTGTGTGTATGTGTCTGTGTCTGTATGTGTCTGTGTGTGTAGGTGTGTGTATGTGTATGTATGTGTCTGTGTATGTATGTGTCTGTGTGTGTAGGTGTATGTGTCTGTGTGTGTCTGTGTGTATATGTGTCTGTGTGTGTAGGTGTATGTAGGTGTCTGTGTGTGTCTGTGTGTGTAGGTGTCTGTGTGTGTATGTGTCTGTGTGTGTAGGTGTCTGTGTGTGTAGGTGTCTGTATGTGTCTGTGTGTGTAGGTGTATGTATGTGTCTGTGTGTGTAGGTGTCTGTGTGTGTATGTGTCTGTGTGTGTAGGTGTCTGTATGTGTCTGTGTGTGTAGGTGTATGTATGTGTCTGTGTGTGTCTGTGTGTGTATGTGTCTGTGTGTGTAGGTGTGTATGTGTCTGTGTGTGTAGGTGTATGTATGTGTCTGTGTGTGTCTGTGTGTGTATGTGTCTGTGTGTGTATGTGTCTGTGTGTGTAGGTGTATGTAGGTGTCTGTATGTGTCTGTGTGTGTCTGTGTGTGTAGGTGTCTGTGTGTGTCTGTGTCTGTGTGTGTAGGTGTATGTATGTGTCTGTGTGTGTCTGTGTGTGTATGTGTCTGTGTGTGTATG